>NC_135968.1:17684391-17900212 GCF_053455715.1 Rhinoraja longicauda
GGAAGGAGAGGGGGGGAGGAAGGAGAGGGGGGAAGGAAGGAGAGGGGGAAGGAAGGAGAGGGGGAAGGAAGGAGAGGGGGAAGGAAGGAGAGGGGGAAGGAAGGAGAGGGGGAAGGAAGGAGAGGGGGAAGGAAGGAGAGGGGGAAGGAAGGAGAGGGGGAAGGAAGGAGAGGGGGAAGGAAGGAGAGGGGGAAGGAAGGAGAGGGGGAAGGAAGGAGAGGGGGAAGGAAGGAGAGGGGGAAGGAAGGAGAGGGGGAAGGAAGGAGAGGGGGAAGGAAGGAGAGGGGGAAGGAAGGAGAGGGGAAGGAAGGAGAGGGGGAAGGAAGGAGAGGGGGAAGGAAGGAGAGGGGGAAGGAAGGAGAGGGGGAAGGAAGGAGAGGGGGAAGGAAGGAGAGGGGGAAGGAAGGAGAGGGGGAAGGAAGGAGAGGGGGAAGGAAGGAGAGGGGAGGGGGGAAAGAAGGAGATGGGAGGGGGGAAGGAAGGAGAGGGGTGGAAGGAAGGAGAGGGGGGGGGGTGAAGGAAGGAGAGGAGGGGTGGTGAAGGAAGGAGAGGAGGGGGGGAAGGAAGGAGGGGGGGGGGAGAGAAAATGTTTATGTGGCTGCTTTCCCAGAGGCAGTAAAGTATAGATGGAGTCAATGGTGGGAAGTGTGATCTGAGCTACATCAACAACTCCACAATTTCTGTTGGTCTTCGGCAGAGCTGCTCCTAAAAAAACTACGATGCATCCCGATCGTATGCTTTCTATGGTGTTTCTGTAGTAATTGGAAAGATATGCTGGAAAAAAGTAGAAGGGTCTCGACCCAAAACGTTACCCATTCCTTCACTCCTGAGATGCTGCCTGACCTGCTGAGTTACTCCAGCATTTTGTGAATAAATACCTTCGATTTGTACCAGCATCTGCAGTTATTTTCTTACACCTTAATCTTCTCAGAAGTAGATTATGGTAATCATTCCAAAAAGCAATGGAGTTCTAAATTTGGGTGGGGGGAGGGGGGATCTTATTGATCCTGGAGATCAATACTTAGTTGGCAATGGATGCGCAAATAGGTGTCATTGCTTATATTACAAAAAGCAAGAATACTCCACTCCAAGGTACTATGGGATGTTCGGAAAGGAAGGTGAAAAAGGTACTATGTAAATGCACCCTTGTCTTTTCAAAAAGCGAATATTTGACATTCCCAATTGAAGAGTGATTATTGGTCATGCGGTTATTTCTAGACAACAGGAAATTCAATCTCAATGTATGTCAGCTGTTTAAAAGTACACAGGTCAGAGCCGAGAATGTGGTACACCTGCTTTACTGCCAAGTTCTCCTTATTATGTTGATACCGAAACCACACGAGAACAAAGGCAGGCTTGCAAAATAGATAAAGGTCACTTTCATAAAGGCAATTTTTAGCACAGCAAATTAACACTGTAATGACCTGAAGATGTGCTGAAAATGGGAGACCAGGAATTATCAGTGTAAATCAAGGTTAGGCCAATAGAATTTAAATTTTAAACATTTCAAATACCAGAATTAATTATCCATCCTTGCCTGAGAAAGACATTTGGAAAATCATGTTTTTTGGGTTTTTTTAAAGGCGGCACAGTGGCCCAACTGGAAGAGCTGCTGCCTTACAGCGCCAGAGACCCAGGTTCAATCCTAACCTCAGGCGTCGTGTGGAGTTTGTACGTTCTCCCTGTGACTGCATGACTTTTCTCTGGGTGCTCCAGTTTCCTCCCACATCCCCAAGATATGTGGGTTTGTAGGTTAATTAGCCTCTAAAATAGCCCAAAAGTGTCAAGAGTGGATGAGAAAGTGGGATAACATGGAACCAGTGTCAGCAGGTGATCGATGGTCGGGGTGTACTCGGTGGGCCAAAGAGCCTGATTCCATGCTGTATTTCTCCAAGCTAAACTGAGATGGTATCTTACAATCCGCCCCACCAGTGTAACAGATTGGATGAGGGCAATTTTCTTTACCCTGTGAAGCAGCTTGGTATTTAAGACTATCCAGTAATTCTGTTACTGAGGATAGGTACAAATCCAATTTCATTTAACTGCTGAATTTGGATTTGAGCTTCTCTCTCTGGATCAACTGTCCCCAACGTTGGCTGCTATTCCTGGAGCTTAAACACTCCGCTGCCAAACTCTTTTCTTCACTCAGTGGCTGCTCAGTCGTAAATCAAAAAAAACTATTGGTTGATAGAGCACTCCTTTACACTTCTGGCAAATACGTCATTCATGGATTATTATAACTTCAACTCGTATTCCCTTTCCCGCTCACCTCCCCCCCCCCCCCCCCCCCCCCCCCCACCCCACCTCCCCTCCTTGCCACCTTCCTCCTCCCTAGTTATTTGACCAGTTTCCTAGTTCTCCACATTGTTTCTTTTGGGATCATATCTTCCCTAGCCAATGGATCTACCACGTAGCACCCTGCCCAAGATCATTTGTGGTTGGTTGTGTCTGTTCTTGCATCAGGCTCGTCACCTCCCCCCACCCCCTACTTTCAGTCTGAAGGGCCCAGACCTGAAACGAGATCCATCCTCTTCCTCCAGAAATGCTGCATGACCCGCTGAGTTACTCTAACACTCTGTGACTATCATACGTCATTCAACTTGTCCCCAAATTACTTACTCAACTAAGCTTCAAGCTGCACAGATTAACATAGTCTCTCCAAACATGGTAGTTAAGTAGAATCATCTTTATTTTTGAGCAGAGCTGGAACTATGTTCATTAATGAAGCTTGAAACAGATGTTTTATTAACGGAGTTAGCAGACCAACTTAGAAAACTTTAGATACAAAATACTCGGGTTAACTGTGTTTAGCTAAGGCAGAGACAAATATTGAAAATTGTTTCCCAGCACTATATGATAAAGTATTGAGTTCATGTCCATGCTAAGAATCTTATGGCACAAAGGAAAGCCATTCAGTGACAAGAAGCTAACTGTCCAACCATGCTGACTACTCTACCACAGGTTACAGGACTACTGAACTGCATGCCCAAGTATTATTACGCATGTGCGGCGAGGGATTTTGTTTCTAAAATCAAAATGTTACAGGACATTAGAGTAACAAAAGTGGCCATTTTGCTGAAATGATTCTGAAAGCAGAATCATGACCACTGTTTATCAGTGTCAAAATGGCAATGATTTCATGCACATATTCTTCCAAGCCAAGTAATGCCAATTCAAAGGGACCATACAACTTCCTTCACTAGTAGGCAGAATCAGCACATAAATATGTCACACTAGCCCATGACCATTGATGTTTTCATTCTAGTGTGACAGAAAGTTAGTGCATGTTGTTAATTTGAGCTGAATGACTAATATATCCTATTTACTCAAACATGAACTAAAAGCACTCCTAAGGCAAACCAAAAATAAAAATTAAATGAACTCAATCACCACTTATATTGTGGCAAATTTTTAAATTTACTAAACCAACATCTCCTGTGCCGAGATTCGCCTCTCATTTGGCTATATAAATTTGGTAATTAGATTATCCAATTAAAATCAGGAATTGAGTTAAGACTATGCTCAAGAACTTTATGCAATAAAATTATAATTGCACTTACGCATGGGGTCAAGCGGCGGCATCTGTAGAGTTGGAAATTGTTCAGGTCATTGATAGATGCTATGTGGGCTGACGAGCACATCCAACGGATAATTTTATTTTGGATTCAAGCATCTGCAGTTTTTGTTTTTGAACATCAGGGAATATTCTCTTGAAACAGGAAACTTTCATTGCATCTGGACTTGATTTGATTCAAGCTACTGGTGATTAAATAGCACTTTGAAAACACTGCACTATATTTGTTGTGTTCAACACTACTTGAAATGGTAGCCTAACCTATCGTTTGATATGCAGTACATATAATAACGACCCCATCAATCTCATTGCCAAGTCACATTTTTAACAGACTGACTAAAAGAAAAGCTTGATCGATATGCAATTTCCACGATAGCACATTAAAAACTCATCTCTCTGTAGCCGGGAGCATGAGTTATTTTTTTAACTATGTAACAATCATTTGGATAAAGCTAGGCAGGTGAGATCATCAGGCAAAGCTTTGCTGGTAGGCAAAATATTATCTACCACCCTCCAAGCTTCCATGGCTGAAAGCTTCATCTTTTCATAAAGGGCCAAAAGAACCCAAAAGGCATTTTTGGCTAGAAATTGCAGCTTAAATCAGCTAATTGTTTTTATTTGTGATAATAAATTTCATTACACATACTAGTTTTATCACACCTTTCATCAGAACTTTATTAGACCAAACTGTGGTTTCTCACAGTAACACTTGATTGGTCAAAATACTAGTTCTGATGGAAGATGCACAACTGAAACATTAATTCTGCATCCACTGATGCTGCCTGGCCAAGTATTCCCAACAACTTCTATTTTTATTTCCAATATTTGCAGATTTTGATTTGTGGCTTGAATGTATATCAGCAGAGATATGATTTGCTAAAGATAATGTGACCAATATCTGGGAAGGTATGATAAAATATTTTGAAACTCAAACTAGGATTTATAAATATCTGGAGCTGGGCTGCAACTTGCTGCATGGGAATCTAGAAGTATAATGCCTTCCAGAAGTCTCAGGATCTTGTGCATTTTATATGAATTAAGAACGTGTTTGCCACTCAGGAAAATGGCCAATGGTGCTTTATTGTCACGTATGCAAATACAGAGCAAATTTTTTTCCATGCTGGAAGCACAATTCCTGATCAGCAAAGTCTGCAGAAACAGTCCACTGCGAACGCATGCAAGAGGCTCCAAGTATTGGCGCCATCTTCAAAGTCCAGTGCACATTCTTGGTGTTATGAGCGGTGCCCGATCCAGGCGATCCCAGGCCTACAACCGTCGGCTCCTTGGACGTCTGGGTCATCCAGCAAACTGACATCCCTCTCCTCACCTCGTGCCTCAGGGGCGACTCTCAGGGCGTCCTTCAGGGCGTGGAAGGCCAGACCCCGGTTCACACGCTCCTTGCGTCCATCATTGCCGCTCCCTTCTCTCTGGTCTTTGGAGGACGAGCAGGGGCTGGCATGGCGGCTTCCACCTGCCGGTTGCTAATGATTGCTGGTCAAGGTATTGAGAAATTTCTCTAACCATCCCTTTGCTTTATTTCTAACTTATGAGCAGTACATTAGTACATTGCAACATCTAACCTATAGTATGGGAGGAAGCTGTAGAAGGGGTCGGGAGGCAGTACAAGTATGTTTAACATATCTAAACATGGAAATTTAAAAGTAATTTAAATATCTAACATGTAACACTACACTGATAAACACAATATTTATTCTGCACTAATGTCCTATTAAATAGAAAGAATAGAAAGCAGTACTTTTTTTGCTGGAAGAACATTGAGTATTAATTAGATCTCACTCATGAGTTCCGTGGAAAATCAGCATCTGATAATAATGTCCCAACTGCTCGACAGATACATCAACTGCTGAGCCTCAAATATACCTTTGCATTTAATAAAAGGAAGAGCTCCCAACAGAAGTGAGGATGTCTCAAAAGATACACAAGATTTCCTGGTATGTTCCATTAATTCTCTCAACATATTAAACAGGCAACTGCAGTCATCAACTCAAGATAAAATTCACATCCAAGTGATAATTGTGAAAGCACCCTGAATCCATCTCCAAAATGGACTTTGGTTGTCCAGGATCCCAATCACTCTTTTCAGACGAAGCAGTAACTTAATTATTTCCATTTCAATTTAATGCACAATATTTTGTGCTCACTGTTTTCCAACAATGAAGAGACCAAAAGATTGAGCGGAACCCCTCTAATCATTTCACAAACATGATCTTAATCGTTGTACTTAAATTATCCATCCCACCGTCATTTTGATCAATGCTCCAACAAGGCTCAAAATAAACTTGAGGAACCACACCTCATTTTCCAATTAGGCACATTAAAACCTGCAGAATAAAAGAAATCAGCAATTTCAGGCAATCTCACATTCACAATTGATCATTTTTGTTTCTGTGACCTCTTGTTGTACTCCAGGTTTCATATCATATCATATCATACCATATATATACAGCCGGAAACAGGCCTTTTCGGCCCTCCAAGTCCGTGCCGCCCAGCGATCCCCGTACATTAACACTATCCTACACCCACTAGGGACAATTTTTACATTTACCCAGCCAATTAACCTACATACCTGTACGTCTTTGGAATTCATTTATCTCTTTTCATACTTCCCCAGAAAATGCCTTTTGTTATTCATCAGCCTTTACTTCCACTACTTGGATCGCTCTTAATCCTCATTGCCATCTAATCGGAGACCCCCCCCTGCACTCTCCCCATCTCTGCTCCTTTCTTTGCAACCACATTTATTTCCTTTTCAAACGTTTCCATATTCTGTTGAAAGGTAATTTATCAGTAAAATAAAATATGTTCCTCGCTACACAGATACAGCCTGACCCGATGAGTATTTTCAGCTATTTTTAGTTCAGGTCTCTGTATGCTCTTGCAGTTCTTGTTTAAAATGTACCAAAATCATGAGGCTCGTGCCTTAAAACTTATTCTGGAAGAGTATTACATTCTACTTGTAATGAACACACGTCTAATGTACAGTATCCTCAATCTCTATTCTAAATCTATTTATGATGACAACATCATTTGCACCTGGAAATTTATACGTCAGTCATTTATTCCATTAAAACCTCATTGGCAAAACATTCTGATGTTTACACAGACAGAACTCTCTAATTACACAGTGCAAACATAATTCAAAACTAGTATTAGTAAGTGTCTGCAGAATTTCAGGCACCACCCCACCTCCCTTGAGAGTCAAGCAGGTCTGCTTAATATGGATTTGACTGGAGCAGAAATTTTATTTCTAGAGTCCATTTGAGAAGAGACTTTAATCATTTGTGGGATCGAAACATTTCCAGCATTTAAGGCCCTACAAGACAAGTGGATAATCACAGATAGCAAATACTTCATTTGATCATCACTATGATAAATGTGGTAGGTCAAATGTGTTATTTTATTCATTACCAGGTGCATCCTTTTGTAGTCAAAAAACGATTTAGGTCAGTCATGGGAATTCAATGGGGCATGACATGGCATTGGAAGTGTGCAGAGCCTAATACATGTACTTCATGCAACCAAATGAACTAGTTTTTACAATTCAACATTTCAAAGACATTTGGACAGGTGCATGGATAGGAAAGGTTTAGAGGGACATGGGCCAAATGCCAGCAGGTGGGACTAGCGTAGATGGGGTATCTTGGTTGGCATGGGCACGTTGGACCAAAGGACCCGTTTCTGTGCTGTATGACTCCATTGCACATTTAAAAAGCATTGTTGGACAGCATTCTATTAGATTTCACAAAGTTGAAAACAAACTTAAGATGCCAAACTAAATGATGTTGAAACTAGTGACCAGAAGATACACGATTTTAGAGGACAATAGACAATAGGTGCAGGAGTAGGCCATTCAGCCCTTCGAGCCAGCACCGCCATTCAATGCGATCATGGCTGATCACTCTCAATCAGTACCCCGTTCCTGCCTTCTCCCCATACCCCCTCACTCCGCTATCCTTAAGAGCTCTATCCAGCTCTCTCTTGAAAGCATCCAACGAACTGGCCTCCACTGCCTTCTGAGGCAGAGAATTCCACACCTTCACCACTCTCTGACTGAAAAAGTTCTTCCTCATCTCCGTTCTAAATGGTGGAGAAGGAAATGACTGAGTGGAGAAGTTTAGAAGGAGAATTCCAGATAAAGGGGTCTGGACAACTGGAGGAAGAGTAATCACTGGCCAGTCAGAAAAATAGCCGAGATGCAATCAAATTGATATGAAGTCAGCATGCCCCTTCCTAAGGCAGATCTATACATTGTGGAAGGAATCACATTACTAGTAATGGGAAAATAACCAAAGATAGTGAATTCATCGAGACCCAAAATGTCACCTATCCAAAATTCCACTAATATTCTGGCTAACAACCAATATCAAAAGTCTGAAGAAGGGTCTCGACCTGAAATGCCACCCATTCCTTCTCTCCAGAGATGCTGCCTATGCCGCTGAGTTACTCCAGCTTTTTGTGTCTATCTTTGGTTTAAACTAGTATCTGCAGTTCCTTCTTAAACACTCAAAGAGGACTCTAACTGATTTATCAATTCATGGCTACAATACAATACAATATATCTTTATTGTCATTGTACAGGGGTACAATGAGATTGGGAATGCGCCTCCCATACGATGCAATAAATTAATTAGCTAATCAGTATTAATTTAAACAACCCAATGAAACAAATTAGGAACAGTTTTGGCAACATTTCAATACACATCATATTTCCCTGCATAATATTCAGAACAACTCATTTTGAAAGAACGAAAACAATGCAATTTATTTTCACTCTTTCCCAGTTCTGGTGAAGGATCTTGGAACTGAAATGCTAACCATTTCTCCTTTCCCATGTACTGGTATTAGTTTATTATTGTCACGTGTAGCAAGATACATTACTACCCAAGCTACTGAGTGTTTACAGCATTCCTACTTTTATTTCAGATTTTCAGCATCTTAGTACTTTTTATAAATTGATTTAATTATTTTATAGCTCGAAAGATAGATGCCAATTATTTTTTTTAAACTCCCTCTTTGGATTTAAAAGATATAACTGGCAGCAGAGAACTGTGGAATTGTGCTTAACTTTCCTGGGTTAGTATGGTTTAGAATCACAGTGGTCACAACCCATTAGGTTGCTGCTACTTAATTTAGAAACATTAGGCATGAAATAAAATACTCATGAATACTCTTATGAAATGTGATCTGTCTCATTCTGCCAACTCGTTACATTAAAAAGCTTCTGTGGAGAAATGGATAACCCAACTAAGCACTTTGCAGAAAATACGTTTAAGTTATCACTGCGATTTTTAATCTAAAACTCGTGCGAATAACACATCCATTAACTTTGCTACACTGAAATACAGCCCACAATGAAGTGATTCAGGAAGATTAGTCACATACTCTAAAACTGTCCTCCTGCTGAGCGACACTGTCACTTATAGGACATGCAAAGGTACATTAGTGTTGAAGATTCAAGATAGCTTTATTTGTCATCCAATATTGGACGAAATTCAGTCACCCACAAATAAACCTTGCATGCATCATTAGAATCCATTACTCAGCATTTATGATAACAGTATTGATTGTTTTTAAAAGATTCAATTCTGTGAAAGCGTGCTTATTAACAGAACATTCCACGGCCATGCATCTGCGCCTAACCACATTACATAGTTAGCGTTGTTAATATTTGGTTAGAGATGCATACCTGATTTATGCATATCTGATTTATTAAATACAGATCTTGGACTATAAATTGTTTTTCTCCATAGCCAAGTCTACTTCTGGTCACTTTTACTAAAATCTCTCGCTCTCAAAGATCTATTTGCATTGAACCATTAAAACAATATATTGCTCCAAGCGTCAAAATAAAAATCACCAAGTTACTATAAACCCTGGTAGCAAGACCGTAGCATTTCACTTGTTCACAGTAAATACCACGCACAGAAATGTCCATACACACACCTACCAGAGATTGGAAAAAATTGCAAAGGGATCATAGAAATAAAAATATTTTACACCCATCTTATCAAAAGATGAGTGAATTAGTTACAGTCAATTTGTTGAAACCACTCCAAGAGAACAAATACACAATTGATAATCTAAAATGATTTGTTGTCGTATTCCCAAATTCTTTCCGTAGAGAAGCTGGGAAGACAATAGATGTTGGAAATGAACAGCAAAAAAACCCCTGACAAATCTGACCCACTGGAGAAATTAAAGCTGGGTTTACCTCTCTTCCCCCCCCCCCCCCCCCCCCACACACACACACATTCTCCCCCCACCTATTTCCCTTACTAGTCAAGATTGTTCTTCATTTTAACAACTTGCAGAAATGCAAGGAACTGCAAATGATGGAACCTTGAGTGAAACACAAAGTGCTAGAGTAACTCAATAGGACAGGCAGCATCTCTGGAGGACCTGATGGAATATGATTAGTTTCACTGTCCTTCTGAAATTTTTTACTGATTGTATGCCTCCTTGTCACCTTCCCCATAGCTAACAATGAACCATTCTACATTTCCACATCATCGTCTGCTTTGATTTGTTTACTTACTCTTGATATCTCTAGATTTCCTCTCCCCTGACTCCCAGTCTGAAGATGGCCTTGACCCAATACTTCTCTCCAGCGATGCTGCCAGTCCCACTAAGTTACTCCAGCATTTTGCATCTATCTTTGGTGTAAATCAGCATCTGCAGTTCTTTCCTACACATAGTATACTTATAGAACTCCTCTTTCAGAAATCTGACACACACACACACCATTTAAAACTAAGTCTTTAAAAAAAAAACATATGCCCAAAACATAACTTTGATTCAATCTATTCGTTTTTTTCTGCAGCCAAATGCCAAATACCGTAAAACTTGAATCTACAAAAACAGAGGTATTAACAAGAGTTCCACTCAGCAAAAGGCATACAATAGATCCAATAAAATCTCTTATTGTCAGCACATTTAACCAAGATACCAACTAGTCCAATGAAATGCTTTCATATATGACATGATTCTCAATATAACTTTAAATCAACCAGATACGAGTGGCCAAAGGGAGGCGTGACTAAGCCAGTTCCTATGTTTCACCAGCTGAATAATCGACAGCCTATGAAACATGAACTGGATGCTGCATACTTTAAGCTAATATCCATTACCATGCATTATTTAGTCCTCCAAATCTAATGCATAGTATGTACTGTTGTCATCCAAAAGCATCACAATTGTTTTATTTTTAACTCAAAAGAGGCTGCAAGATATTATAAAACAAATAGATAGCACCACTCTATCTAGCACTCAAATACGCAACGATTTAGGACAAAATGGTAACCAAAACCTCATCAGGTCAACCACATAGATGTGAATTCAGTTGCCTTTAATTTACAGGTAATTTGGCTCCAGGGACTGAGAGAACAAGCCTCCCAGCAAAACTTGTATGTGTCGCCTTAGCTGATTGGAACACTAAGGGGAGCACTTGCATTGAAAATGTACCTTATGGTTACCTTGTATTACAGAATCATTTATTATACATTTATCTTTGTTATTTTGTTAATGGGCCTGTTAAGCTGTAGCAAATGTATTTTTCCACTGGTGATACATATCACAATTAAATACTCTAGGCTCTGCCTCACAACGTCAGAGACTGACCGGGTTCCACCCTGATCTCGGGTGTTGTTTTTGCGGAATTTGTATGTTCTCCCTGTGACCGTGTGGGGTTTCCCCAGCTGCGTCGGTTTCCTCCCATGTCACCAAAGATGTGCAGGTTTGTAGGTTAATTGACCTCAGTAATATAGAACTAGTATGAACAGATGATCGATAAAAAGGCATGGAATCAGTGGGCCATAAAGCCTATTTCCATGCTGCATCTGTAAACTAAACTGCAAAATTCCAAGCTAATCTTTTCCCAGCATATTAACCAACATTTATTCTTGAACCCATAAAATTTACCCATTATGGAATTCCATATTCCGTCCACTGCCTTGACCTGCACATCATAAGCAATTAATTGATTATGAAGAGGATGATCTTATTGACACAAACTGTCAAGTACCGCGAGTGAACTCTCTACATTTTCCCAACTCAGGAACAACTGAGTACAGTTCAAACTTTTAGAGCATATGTACCAAAGATTTGTAGAAGCAGTCATTACTGATATTTAGAAAATAATTTAGTGCAATTGTCACAATTTGCAGAATATCCATAAACAAAAATAGAAAAGCAAAAATGGTTTCATGCTGAATAAGGGATAAATGTACAATAATTATACTTCCCAAAGAAAGACGTGTTTATTCAGGAGAACATTAACCCCACCAGACTAGTATTGAAAACCAAACATTATGCATGTGTCAACAAGTTTAACATCCTTTGGGATTTCAAGGCACTAAAGTCAAATTGGATTTGTTCATACACTAGTTCTCACTGCAAATGGTTAACCACGAGCAGTGCTGATGAATTCAGCGGCACCTCCAAGATAAACATTATTTGGGATTAAAATAACCATTTAATGAAAAACTCAATTGCACAATATAATATAATTCATGAAGTGATCCCCAAATGTAATTATTTGGTCATTTTCATAAAGGCTTGATCAAGGTTTTATAAGCACCCCTTGGCCTTTTGGATAGGCATATGGAAATGCACAGAATGGAGGGATATGGATCACGTGCAAGCAAGGAGATTAGTTTAATTTGGCATCCTGCTCGGCACAGACACTGTGGGTTGAAGGGCCTGTTCCGGTGCTGTACTGCTCTATGTTCTACGTTCAACACAGGAGCTGTAATTACACAAAGTAGTAATTAGCTCATTCATTCTCAATCGAATAATTCTCCATTTTAGTTTTAATTAAAACTTATTAAAATTCACTAGTTCCTTGGGTTCAACATGCTGGAAACCAATGCAGGCAACACCTATGTTACGGAAATTAGTCCTCAAAGAATTCATAATTCACCGGTGAAAATTTGAGATATGGAATAAAGTTGCATATTCGAGAGAGTCCAGAGTGTTTAATTGTCATGTGCACCTACAAATAGAACAAAGATGTTCTTACTTGCAGCAGTATAACTGGTATGTAAACACACTATTCAGATACGTTATACCCAAAAAAGATCAATAAATTGGGCAAAAAAAGCCCAAAGTCCTTGATGCAACCAAGAAGGTTCATATTTCATAGCTTAGTTGGTATTTGTAGTGTTCAACAGGCTTCTTCAAGGTTGTTGGGAAGAAGCTGTTCTTGAACCGGGTGGGCAAGACTCCCATACCTTCTTCCTCGTGGCAGGAGTGAAACGAGAGTGTGGCCAGGGGTGGATACTTGATGATGCCGGCTACCTTTTTGAGGAAGATTTTCTTTTGATCTCTTTGACGGTAGGGAGGTCAGTACCAGTGATGGACCGGGCAGTTTCCACCACTTTTGGTAATCTCCTTTTTGAGTTGCCAAACCAGGATATGATGCATGCGGTCAATATGCTCTCTACTATACAGCTGAAGTTCAAGAGTGTATTCGTCGACATACCGAATCTCCTCAATCTTCTAAGTAGAGGCATTGATGGGCTTTCTTTACGATTGCATCAATGTGTTGGGCCCAGGAACTTCATAGGAATCACAAAATGCTGGAGTAACTCAGCGGGTCAGGCAGCATCTCTGGAGAGAAGGAGTTTCGGGTTGAGACCCTTCTTCAGACTGATGTAGGGGGGGGGGACGGGGACAAAGAAAGGATATAGGTGGAGACAGGAAGACAGTAGGAGAACTGGGAAGGGGGAACTTGAAAGTTGTTTACTCTATCCACCACTAAGCCGCTGATGAAGACAGTTTGTGAATTCTCAGCCTCCCTCTTCTAAAGTCAACAATTGGTCTTACTGACTTTGAGAGCAAGGCTGTTGTTCTGGCACCATTCAATCAGACAATCGCTCCCCCGCCAATATTAACTGTAGTCACTGATATTATTCTTACCCTTTAAAAGCAGATGGGAACCGTAGACCTCAGCAACAAGAGGTTGAATACAAACCCCAGCCACTTGATCAATGCAGGTTTTGAGAATGCAGGCAGGTATGCCATCAGGTCCAGACGCTGTCTGAGGGTAAACCCTCATCAAGGATGGTTCATTGAAGGCTTCTGGTTTGGGGTCACTTGGATGATTTTGGCAGGAACACCCTCCTCCATATATTTCCTTATGAAGTCCATAACAATCATGACTTATTCGTTCAGGTTTGTTGCAGAGTCCTTGAATATCACCCAATCTACCGACTCCAAGCAATCCCGGAAACGTTTCGCTGCCTCTCCTGACCAGCTCTGTGCAGTCCTCCCCTCAGGTGCTCTTCAGTCACTGCCAAGACGCAAAATGAAGGAGCACAGGCAGGTGGTCTGATCCCCAAAGTGAGGGCAAGGAGGGTGCAGAGGTGGTCAATAGAAGTGGTCAAGGATACTTGATGCTCCGGTGCTTGTGTCCTCCACAAAAATTGTGTTGTTCCTCAAAAATTATGTGGTAAAAAATATTTCCAAATCATTAGTTATAGTCAATAGTCAATTTTATTTGTCACATACACATAGATGTGCAGTGAAATGAAAGATTACCCACAGACCAACAATAAGAGCAATAAAAATTAAGCAATAACACACACAATCATAAACCAACACCAAACAAAAAGAAACATCCATCACAAGAGTTCAAATATACTACTTCAAAGTACGAGTGGAAAAACAATACAATGTGCTGAGAGTACTATGCAGATTCTTCTGAGGTTGCAGCAGAGACCAAAGGTTTCTTTAAAATGAGAATAAATTTTGACAAATGCACAATTGACAATCACAGCCAAGTGTCAAAAGACCCACCAGGAACAAACGTTGCTCACTCCTTCACTCAAATACTAATTTCTGTTATTTTGGTACCCAAATCATTACATCCACAAACTCATTGGTTCAAAAGTATAACAAACCTGACTGATATTCAATGTCACAATTTTGTTACTTACTCTCATCCATGGGCCACTCCACATCAAAGCAAAGCCATCGGATCAGCCTCATTCCCCCTGCCATTATTTTTCTGCACCTTTGCAAGTTGTACCCATCAACTCCCCTTTTGATTATTTTGTCACTAGCACAAGCGGTGATTTACAGTAGCCAATTAAAAGGTATGAAATTTTAACAGTCGTTGCCATGGAAATTCTAGTGGTGTAATCTTAGCCAGACTAAAGCAGCAATTTTCTCTTCCATACAAACAGTAAAATCATAAATGGTGCTCATCTTCATTCCCAAGAATCCTTCAAAGAATGATTCATCTTTATTGTATGTAATTATAACCTATGCAGGCTGTTGGGCTCCCATTTGCACCACTCTAATTCACTGAATATCACTGTGGACATATCCACTTCTTAAGTAGCCTTCCCTGTTGAGGATAACTTGCTTTTACTCCTCGAGTGGAAACTGCCTGTGATTGTTTACAGGGGTGGTACTGCACCCACCCAGACTTGCCAGAGCAAGTATTAGTCCAGTAGCAAGGGGGATCCAAGATGATTAGATTTGCTGCATAGGCACATTCCCTCGTTCTTGGTACTTCTGCAACTCCCTACCCTGATCCCCGTTTCCTTCCTACCCTGCAAATCTCTCAACCCCCTGGTCCCATTCTCCCCTGCTTTCTCCGTTGATTCCTCAGGCTCTCCAATCAACCCTTAGCCACTCCATCAGCTGGACACGTGACTTTTTCCACTTACTCCGACTGGTATCACTCGCCCTCTTCACCTCTGCTCCTCAACTGCAAATCACCTGGCACAGCTGGTAATATGCTGCCTCATAGCACCAGAGAGATCTGGTTCAATCCTGACCTCGGGTGCTGTCTGTGAGGAGTTTGTACGCTCTCCCTGTGACCACGTGATTTTCCACCGGGTGCTCTAGTTTCCTCCCACATCTCAAAGACGTGTAGGCAGTTAATTAAATGGCCTCTGTAAAATTGCCTTGTGCGTGATAATAGAACGTGTGCATGGTCGTGGAATCCATGGACAATGGCCATTTCCATGCTATATTTCTAAACCAAACCTTGTCTCCACCACCAAATCTAGCAGCCAGTGCTTAGCTCAGACCATCCAAACCTTTCTCAGAAAACCTCAGCAGAATCTTCAGCTGCCTGCTCTGGTATCAACAGATCAGTCTGCCAATGCTCTGCAGATAAGTTGATCAGTTCGGCAGATGGATGCAAATCTTTAGTCATCATATTAAAGGGAGGCACGATATCTAATAATATTTGAAAAGGTTGGCTGGTAGGTAGTACTCGGGTCAAGCAGCATCTGTTGAGATGAAACATTTCAGTTCTGATGAAAGGTCGTTAACAGTGAAATTTAGAAAGGAGATATGCACTTAAGATGCAGGGAAGGGCGAGGTCCAGAAAGAATTAAAATAATGGTATGATTGGGTGGAGACCAAGAGACCGCAAAGATAGAGGTGCCAGCCGAGAAAAAGTAGTCAGTAGTCTTAATAGCAGCTAATCTGTCTCCTTGATATATTCACATTTGATTTTTTTTTTAAACTTTAGTTCTGATGAGAGGTCAATCTTAAATGTTAACAGATTCTCTTGAGATGCTGCCTGATCTGCTGAGCCTCTCCAATCTTTCTTGTTTTATTTGATATCCAGCCCCTTAAGTATTTTTTTGTTTCTTGATGATATTTACTCTACAAGGAGTACCAACATCCAGCTCCTTGACTTCATAATTACATACGATCTAAGTTGTCACAATTTAGTGATTGCCCAACCGGGTCAGTGGAAGTGAAGGAACCGCAACTAACTTCAACTGCACTGAGCATTACCAGCAGGTTTAACGTCAAGTTAATGTAACATCACCAAATCACCATTTTAAATACCGAGTACAATTCCACCAATTCAGCCGTAAAAACACGGATATCCTTTTGCAGTGCATGCTGAGCAAGTATGCCTGAACTATCATGGTGGCTTATCGACACCTTAACAACAATTAAGGTAGAACAAATGAAGCATAACTCACTCCACCTCAATCCACAGATTCCAAACATTGCATTTTAAGTTTGCGTTCATCACAATTATTTTTCCATACTCCCGGAAGTCAATTAACTACACAAATCATTTATTTGTAGTTAGCAAGAAGGGTGTGGCATCTGCCCAAGGGCAATGTATGACACCGATGAAGTGATGTTTTTTAAAAAAAATAGGTTTACAAGCCCCTATCAATTTTTGGCAAGAGCAAACCCTGGTGCAGTTATGCACACAACTCTCACACATACATCAAATATTGGGCATCAAAAAGAGAATTTAAAAGCACTGATCAGATCCTCTATGTTTACTTCCATTCGGGTATGGTAGGTACATTGTTGAATTATACCAAATATGCTCACAGCTAGCATAATGTGGCTGCAGAATGTACTGCTAGCAGTTCACCAATTGAGCAAGGAATAATTATAGCACCTTCACAAACACATGGAAGATCTCTTCCTTTCTTACAACCACTTTACTGGACATAGTACCACTCTCGATCAGAATCCTGGAATTCCCCACACCTCAAAAGTATTACAGCTCATCGTGACCCATCTTCAACCGCTGATCACACAAAGGGAAATGTGCTAACTATGTAGTCATCACGACATACGTCTGTTTAAAACATAACACGAGACAATGGCATTTACTGATCCTCTCAGACAATGCCTACCCTACAATGGACAGCACATAGCCTCCGTTCAATTATTTGTCATAATGAGCAGCGGGAGATCAAGAATCACAAATGCACAAAGATGTGTTGTGTCATATCACTGAGGTACACCTGATTTTTTGGTAAATAATCTTAAGGATCAGCCAGACATTCTCTGGTCGACATATTCTATAATTAAATGCACATTTTTGTGAAATTTTGTTATTTGTACAAAGTCTTTTTTCGATCACTTGTCTTTCTTACTAACTAGAGTTACTGGAAAGCAAACAAATAACAATGAAGGCAATGCCAGGAGTCACATTGGTTAAAAACTAGAATTTTTGGTTGAATTTATTTGGCTGAAAGAGATATTTATGGACAGCATTACTGAACCACAGCCAAGTATAAGATGAGGTGCAATCACAAAAATTATGGGGTTTAATGTGCATCCTGAAAATTTCAATTAAGACACAAGCACCTGGCTTATTTAATTAAGACTTAGAATCTTTAGTCCATTAGAAGACAGATGTACAGTCAAACAAGGAGGTAAAGTTGAGAATATATTGCAAATATAGAAGTTCTATAACTGAACAACTATTTAAATCCATTTAAGCTTTCCAGTTCCATGTGGGAGAGACTAAGATTTGCAATGCATTGGATTCCACTTATGACAACAGTCCTTTAAGTTCAGTAGAACATCCACACTTTTCAGAAAGTCAGGTTGAATGCTGCAATCTTTCTGTTCCGAACCTTGTGTTTCATCCAATCACAGCTAACATTTTTCAAACCAATTTCTCATACTTTCTCAGCAGCATCAGATTTGAATCTCAATCCATTGTGTTACTGCGTTTCAGCTTTAGAGTGCTGAAACGACAGAGCTTACTGGCATGATGGCAAAATAATAACCTCTCCCTCAACTTCAGCAAAACCAAGAAGCTGGCCATTGACTTCAGTGTGGAGTACACAATCCAGTGGGCATCAGTGGAAATTCAGGTGGCTGAGAACTTCAGCTTCCTCGGTGTAAACAGCACTACAACAAATTGTCCTGGTCCAACCACATCGACTATGGCTAAAAAGGAAGTGTAAGAAAATAACTGCAGATGCTGGTACAAATCGAAGGTATTTATTTCACAAAATGCTGGAGTAACTCAGCAGGTCAGGCAGCATCTCAGGAGAGAAGGAATGGGTGACGTTTTGGGTCGAGACCCTTCTTCAGACTGAAAATGGCTAAAAGGGAAGATCAATACTTCCACTTTCTCAGAAACCTAAAGGAATTCAGCTCATCTCCAATAACACGTACCAATTTTTTTACAAATCCACTGTGGAAAAAGCATCCTATTCAGATGCACCACAGCTCAGTGTGGCAGCAATTTTTGTACCGACCGTTACCATTCCCTCAGGCAGCTCGTTCCATATACGCATCACTATGTGTGGAAATAGGTTGCCCCTCAGGGTTCTTAAAGCTATGCCCTCTAGTTTTAGATTTCCCTTCCTGTGGCAATTTACTTTATGTATGTCCCTCAAGATTTTATAAATCCCCATTAGGTCATCCCTCAGCTTCCTATGCTCAAGTTAAAACGAGTCCTAGGCTATCCAGCCTCTCCTTAAAACTCAAGCCATCCAGATCCGGTACCATCTTCAAACATTTTTTTAAACAGCGTTTCTAGTTTAGACACCCATAGCAGGGCCACTAGAACTCCAAATGTGGCTTTACCTGTCTTGTATAGCTGTAATCTAAGTGTAGCTGTAATATATTGTAATATACTGTACTCAACAGCTTGCTGGAGTGGAGAATTTAGTGGGTCAGGCAGCATCGTTGGAGGGAAATGGACATTTGACATTTTGGGTCAGGGCCCTTTGAGACGACAGCCTTGTCTCTCATGTCCTCAATTCACTGACCAATGAAGCAAGCATGACAAATGTCTTCTTTACCACCCTGTCTACCTGTATCGCCACTTTCTAGAAACGAAGTACCTGTACCACTAGGTTTCTCTCTGCTCTACTGTTTGTCTTGACTTGGTTTGTCTTAACAAATTGCGACATCTAATATTTATCTGAATTAAATTTCATTTGCCATTCGTCAGCCCGGTTGATGAGATAAACTTCTTCATATAGGGTATACCATAAATTGTAGTGTTATTTGCAAATTTACTAACCATTCCACCTACATTTACATTCACATCATTAATTATAAATAATAGCGTACACCCATCCATGCAACATTAAATATCGATCATCTGTATACTCAAAGTCTCGTATATTTGTTCCTGAACTACAGCCAAAATGGGAGGGGGGGGGGAGGAGAGGGTGCTGCACCATTGCAGGAGAGGTTTGGGCCCAATGGGTCCACTTGGTCTAGTCAATTTAAAAAAGAATTGCTGCTTTTTTTGGATAGTCTCTCAATTTCCAAATACTGTTAATGAAGTTTAGTTTTCAAGTAATGTGAACTAAAAACAAGTAATGTTTTTTCTGCATTTCACTATCATTTTTAGTGTGACTTTGTTCTCGTCAGACTATATTGGAGCCAAGCTGGGCTCTAATGTTGACATGATCAAACAAATATAAATTATCTTACTGATCTTACAGATCATGAGTCATGAGAAAGTGGCTAATTGAACAAATGCCTAAATAGTGAGTCAGAGTTGCTATTTAAATAACTTAAAAGAATTGATTTTCCTTTAAAAAGAGCCTCTGGCTCCCTATCAACAACTATTACTGTTATCTTTAGTATGGTTTGGTCAGCAAGGCTCCAAAAGTCCTGGATGTAAAACTTATGATGGTTATGAAATTAAGGCAAAACTGTAGTGCAGCTGATAATGCTGCAGAGATTGAACCTGACCTAGAGTGCAGTCTGTGTGACGTTTACACGTTCTCCATGAAATTGCATGGGTTTCCTCCGTGTGCTCTGGTTTCCTCCTATATCCCAAAGATGGGTTTGTAGGTCAATTGGCCTCTGTAAATTACCCCTCTTGTGTAGGGAGTGGATGTGAAAGTGGGACAACGTAGAACTATAGAACTAGTGTGAATGGGTGATTGGTGGCCACGTGGACTTGGTGGGCCGAGGGGCCTGGTTTAATGCTGTATCTTTTAGTCAATCATTACATTTATGTGTGTGGTGTTGGCCCAGAAGTAACAATGAAAATAATAGAAGCTATTTACTCTCATTATTTTAATGGAGGGAATTTGACAGCAACTCTTCATATTTTAGTATCTGCCTCCTGTTGTGTATAAATTCTTCATAATTATACTTTAAACAGGAAGTGTACAGCATGTTTGGTTAGCAATTTAGATGTTTGATTACATCACTGCGATACTCCATAAATTCCCTAGAAATAATAAACTTATAGAAACCAATGTCGAGAGGTGATTACCAGATAACAGATGTTATGTTGAGGTCATCATGGCCTAATGATTCTGAACACATCTTGGACCATTAGAATTGCTTCTGCTGGGAATAGTGAGATGCTCGTGCATCTCATTCAGCTGCATTTGTTGGTGGCAGCAACCCTACTTTAAAAATGAAAATGTCAGGAATGTTCCCGATTTAATCTCTGGCCTAGCACGATTAAGTTGATCTTGGTTGAAGTAACAGTAGATCCTGCAGTTGGTGTAAGCTGAGACAAGATGCTCATTACTGAAGATTGAATAGCAGATGGCTGTGGAAAATGCAATGTGGACCTCATTTAAGGATCAGAAATGACTGGGCTGTGACCCTGCAGCTTGAACAGCTTCACATCCTCTACATGTGTAAAGAATAGCCTTACATGCACAGTCTTGGGGGATACCCAACACCTTTAAACTATAATTGAAATCAAAAGAATGGAAGATAGAAATAAAAACAATGTGCTGTGTCAGGAGCCATCTACAGAAAAGGAAACAGTAAACGCGAACAATAATTAAATGTGAAATCAAAACTACAAGAGAATAAACAAGTAAGAGAATTAAGTTGTAGCGTGGTGGAGGAGGGGCATGAGGAAAAGCCTCAAAGGGATCACAAGAAACTGTAGATTGAGCAATTTTAAGCAAAAAGCATTCTGAAGTGGCCGACCCAAAAAGTCATCTGTCCATTTTCTTTCACAGATGCTGCCTGACCTAGAGTTCCTCCTGTATCCTTTATCATTGTTACTTTCTTGCATATCTTTTATTAATTGTTCTTTATCTCTCTACATCATCATCAATATCTCTCATTTCCCTAATCCCTAACCAGCCTGAAGAAGGGTCCCGACCCGAAACGTCACCCATTCCATCTCTCCAGAGATGTTGCCTGTCCCGCTGAGTTACTCCAGCTTTGAGTCTATCCTCCTGTACTTTATTTTTTGCCTTGAAGACAAAAGGAGTGTCTGTAACAGGATAGGTGATAGAGGTTACCCACGTGACATAATTTTTGGTGCATAGCAATTCAGAAGTGAGCAAGGGCAGAATAAAGAACAAGATGTGTGGAACATGAGAGGGAGAGAACAAAAACAAGATTTAAAATTGCTGACATTTTGACAAGCAGCATCTGTGGAGAGAGAAGAATGAGCTAGCCAATCAGATACAAACTTGAAGGTAGGAGGTATGGTGGGGTTGTTTGAGTGATTTAATACTAGGCTTAGCATCGGAGAAGCATGAAAAGGTACTTAAGATTCCATTGCAAGAGAAGCACAAGAGTATTACTGCAGGTTACCTGGTGTCCTCTTATTTTATTGGCCACTCCCAGCAACTTGTAAATATTATTTAAAAAGCAGAAAAAAAAATCTTCAATACTTTTAGATATTTATACTTTGATGATGCACTTAGCACCACCAAGATCCCTCTCCCTAGCTGCTTGGACACGGAGTAGCTACTTCAACATATTTCAAGTGGATACCACATGCTAGAGGATCAGGAAATGTATTTGATGTTCCTCACTCTGAATCCAGCATGCCATCCCTACCAAAAGCTCAACCACTGCCTAACCTCTGTCAAGACCAACCTTGACAAAGTGTCCAAGAACACCAGGTGCAAATGCACCCCAGCAAGAGTCAACAAATAAGATGAAAATAGATGGAGGTTTTGTTGGAAAATTAAGTTTCCAGCCATCATGTATTTAAAATAAAATCAAGTTGCCAGATAGTATCATTGAGGATTTAGCATATTTTAGCAACTATATATAAAAAAAATTTAAACACATGCAATAGCAAAAGGGAAACAATATTGGTCAAAGATCATGTATAATACAAATGAAATCAGTATCAAATATGAACCATTTAATTACTCCATTGATTGAAATGACATTGAGATTGTGAAAGGGACTGTACAAATCTATTAAATATTTTGTGGCATTGTCTGTGTTTAAAGCATGGTGAGCCAGTATGCTAAGATCTTGAAGGTCACCAGGTAGCAGTTAATGTGGGACATGACTTTAACTTATCCACAAGAGCACGTTGTCATCTCTGCCACGGCAATGTCGCGACAATTGTGACTGTCCGATATGAATGGTTGAGAGGGGTCATGTAACACTGCAGTCAGTTAAATCCTGGTTGACTAACTGGACACAGTCAGAAATCATGTGGCACAGTCATTAACCATGTTTGCGCTAATCGTTGTTCCTAAGACATGGTTAAGGAAATTCAAAAGGATTTTGAAAGTGTGAACTATACTTCTCAAAATACAAGTGCCAGTGGATGACCCTACTGCTCAGCGTCTACTTCGGCAGGCTTAAGACAATTTCTTTCAAACTGCTAATAGCCTACATGTGAAAAATAAAGGAAGATGCAGTCTTCTTTTATGATTCCCAAAATCCAAACAATCACCCATGACTGCGGTGCTTGGCAGTAATATTGTTTGCTAACAGCTATTAGATAAGTGGAGTCCTCACACTGTCAAAAGTACAGGGAAGACTGTAAAGTGGTCAGATCCAAACGCATATATTAAAAAAAATGTTTCCAATTATTTCACTCTGCAATCATTCCTTTTTCTATAATATTTCTCACTTCCACTTCAGGTATTTTAACAACTGTTCATTTATCTTCCTTTTCTTCGTTAGGAATCAAACTTGAGTTACCACATCTTCATTACCATTTATTTGTTGCCAGCAGATGTGGAGCTAGATAGGAACAAACAGCGTGCTTTAGAAATTGCACCACCATAATCCAATTGGTCTTGAATGCACAGTTTTAAGCATCTGATCAACATTAATCCTTTTGCTACTGTGCAGCTTCTGAAATAAGACAAAATCTCAAACAGTGTTAAAAATGGAGTCAAGGAATGGTGGCACCATGGAGAAGTTACAGGGGAGATATTGAGATTGTAGAGACAGAGCCAAACACAGAGCACAGAAAAAACCTCTGCACTTTGTAGGGGCCTATGACATAACTGAACAGTAAACAAAGTAGCATAAATATAATTCCATTTATTAAACAATGGGATTTCCAATGTACAGATTTATATTCAGTATTAGATCCTAGTAAAAATGCCACAAGTGACCTGGTTTAACTTGAAGTCTGCTTATACATATATAAATATAGGTTAGCTTACTCTAAAAAAACCTTTGCCTGTATTTATTTCAAGGCTAAGATATACAATTACAGCATCCCTCAACTATAATTAATGAGGCTATGTCTAAGGCTTGTATATTTAGAATAGTATGCAGTGAAATAACTGTGCTAATGGACTCATTACTTTGAAAAGTCTACTGCTCACCCAAACTGTACTTTGTGATACAGCTGCAGATTTGACAATCATCATGAAGGAACTGTTTTAGACTACACCTACATCATTATCTTGCATGCAAAGCAGATTGCAAGTACCCAACATGCAACAGTTCAACGTTATTTACAAAACCAAGATCGTAGTACACATGTGCCTTCGTTCAGTGTCTTGGTGTAAATTCCAAAGCAAATTTGGTGCATAAATGGGGTGAAGGAGTAGTTGCATTGGATTAAAAGTCCAAACCTGATGAACGGGGTACTGATCTTTGGATGGTCAGCCATGATCATATTGAATGGCGGTGCTGGCTCGAAGGGCAGAATGGCCTACTCCTGCATCTATTTTCTATGTTTCTATGATTCAAGAGGCACCACTTCAGATTCATGATAGCTCGGAATTTAAATTTATTAAATCTGGAATTTTAACAGGACCTTTGGCTCAACTTGCCCACACCGACCAACATGTCCCAGCTACACAAGTCCCACCTGTCTGTGTTTGGTCCATATCTCTCCAAACCTGTCCTATCCATGTACCTGTCTAACTGTTTCTTAAACGTTGGGATAGTTCCAGCCTCAACTACCTCATCTGGCAGCTTGTTCCATACACCCAACACCCATGAAACTACTGACTGTCTTAAAAAAATATTTGCTTGACATTACTTTAAAGGAGGAATTGTAACAACCTTTAATCATCCCTTGACCACTGTGGTTCAAATAGTCATTACCTGCATTTTCATTAAGGTATTGAGGGATGGGGATTATGAGCTCTTCTCAACAATGACACATGTATTTCTCATACAAAAATAAAGTTATTCATGCTGTTTTATGCTCAATTGTGGATTGAGATGTATCCTGACGCACAAAGTTCTTCACCCTTACAGTGACGATTTTAATTGCTTTAAGCTCATTATATGGTTCAGGATAAACACACGTGGTCGACATTTGTTTTGTACACCAAAGAGGAACTCTATGGAGTAAACCTAACAAATAATGATCTCAAAATAAGATGCAAGCAGTGTGTACTTCACCAAATTTCAAAAATGCTGGTTTACAAAAAGACAATGTGCTGGAGTAGGCAGCATATTTGGAGGATATTCCTGAGCACTGTTTAGGGCCGGGATCTTTCTTCAGGCTGATTGAAATAGGGGAAGGAACAAAACAGGACAAGTGATAGGTGGATACAGGCGAGGGTTTTTTTATTGGTAGATGGTGGACCAATAGGCTAGAGATGAAATAACAAAAGGCTGTGAGATAAGGAGATAAGAGGCATGAACTGTAAAACCAGAGGAAGGGATGGAGGTGGAAGGGGACAGGGGAACGTGACCAGCTGCATTAAACATCAACATAAACCTGAATTTAGAGATGTGCTTTAAAACCATTATTAACATTGTTCCACGATACATTAAAACATTTTGCAGGCTATGGAAAATAACGGTAAAACATTAGTTTGGGATTCCAGAAAATCACATGATCTGATCTGGGCTTGATAAATTCATGCGATCACAAAGAGCTCACCCAATGGCTCTACTTTCTCTGAAGTTTGAGGAAATCAGCATACTGTAGGTGTACAGTGGAGAGCATACTGACTGTCTGCACCACTGCCTGTGTTTTAATTTTAATGCTCATCAATGACATTGTACAAAGTGAAGGATATTGCCCAGACCATCACAGACGACCGCACAATTGAAAGGATCTACAGGAAGCACTGCCTCAAGGCGGCAGGTAATATCATCAATAACCCACATCACCCTGGCCACGCACTTTTCTCGCTGCAACCAGCAGGAAGCCCATGGACCATTAACTCCAGGTTCAAGAACAGCTTCTTCTTATCAACCATCAGGTTATTGAACCACCTGACACAACCCCATCTCAGCACTGAACCACTACGGACTTTGCACTACTATGATTGCACAACATACTTTAGTTTTTGCACTATGGCTTATGTAAAATACCTAATAATTTATTGGTGGCTGTTGCATCAAATATACCTTTTAAGCAGCACAGAGTAAGAGTTCAATTTTTCTTGACTTTGTTTTAATTTGATTGTACATGATTATGGTGGGAATAGAAAGGGTAAATGTGCAGTCTTTTGCCCAGAGTAGGGGAATCAAGAACCAGAGGACATGTTTAAGGGAGGGAGGGAGGGTCAACAGGAACCTGATGGGCATCTTTGTTTAACACAAAGTATGGTAGGTATATGGAACAAGCTGCTGGAAGAGATAGTTGAGGCAGGTACTATCACAACATTTAAAAACATTTGGACAGGTACATGGATAGGATAGGTTGAGGGACATTGGTCAAACACAGGCAGGTGGGACTAGTGTAGATGGAAGATGTTTGTCAGCTTGGGCAAAGTGGGATGAAGGGCATATTTCCATGCTGTATGACTCTGATTGCATTATTCCAGTAGTGAAAAGACTTGAATTTAATTGCAATAGAATATCACCGGAGTTACTGCTGTGACTGGAATGTAACAGGTCAGTCAGGCTTTTGAAGCCTTGATCTGCCCATCAGGAAACAAGGTTCTAGGATTTTCTTGTCTCAGTGTATTATTTAACAGAAGCTCAAGTTGTTGGCTCTCAACAAACAGCGTAATAAAGATTGAACACATACAAGAGATAAAAAAAGTCTGATAACAGATTTCCTGCTATGACAAGATTTATGAATAGGTCAATGCGCACCTGAAAAGCAATATAGCCTCAAGGAAGCCAAGTAAACCCTTTGTGATAAACTATAGACCAAGTGGACCCGTTGGGCCCAAACCACTCCTGCATTGGTGCAGCACCCTCTCCTCCCCCATTCCCCTCCCCCACCTAGGGTTGCCTCTCCTGTATCGTGTACCGTTTTGGCTGTAGTTCAAGAACAAGCAAACAAGAGTTTTAGTATATAGATGTTTTACCTACACATGAAAGGTCAACGAGAAAAATATCAAACCATCATACTATTAATTTATTCCATTCAAATTCACCTGCCTTATTAGAATGCCTACAAAAATCTCACACACCCACACTCAAGGAAGTGATAAAGCCAAAATATCCACAGAAAGATAACGTATGTACTCGGCTGCTTTAAAAAAAAACACCATCGTGGACGTGGTTCATCGATAGTTGTAAACAATTATCATTAATCAGATTTATTTTAAATCGATAAAGCTCCATTTGTATCAAGTGAAAACAATCAGAATCAATTTAGAAAATTTAAAAAGCCACCTTGAGGGGATAAATAAGCTTAACTCGTGCAACTAGTAGAAACAAGGAACTGTAGAAACTGGTTTACAAAATAAAGGATACAAACGCGAGTAAACCGATTTGTAGCGATAGAGGGGATATTGTTACAAGATCGGGGGTGGGGGCGTGGGATGGAATATATTGCGGCTTTAATCTCCAGATAATTATTCCCTGCCCTACTATAATAATTTTACAACATTAGTGCTGCCTTACCTGATTTCCTCCCATTGCCACTCCGTCTCCCTGAGCGATGGTGTTGATGTTGGTGCTGTTGTTGCCGGCGTTGGCTTCCCACGCAGCCTCCCATCAATGACACCCTTGGCCCCAGGTGCGTCTCACCCACTGTAGGCAACCCGCCTGAACTCTGGCACAAACTCACCGCAAGTCTTCCCACCCTTCATTGACCGGATCTGAAACACTACCTCTCCTCCACTCCAAGAGAGAATGATGCCCCCTCGCCGTTTGCTGGTGTTTCAAGTTCTCCGCCAGGTAAGCGGCCGAACGCCCCTCCCCTTCCCCCCAACCGGCCGTAACCAGGGGCAACCACCTGCCCCTCACCTGCCTCTATGCAACCACAGGGCAAACACCGGCTACTTTCATCGCTTCGTCAATCTTTTCATCCCGGGGGAAAGCAACCTAGCCGCATTTCCTTCTGTCTTCACGGAGGAACCCTGCCTGCAAGTCACCTCGCTCGCTCGCTCGCTCGCTCGCCCGCCCACCTCCACCTGACACCTGAGCGGACGCCGCGTCCAGTCCGCCCGCCTCCACTGCGCCTGCGCCAATCCAGGGGCATTCTGGGTAGCCCGCCCCCTCCCCTCGACGTCATCGCACCTGAAGCACGGAGCTGGTCGCGCGTGCGCTCGTTGTCCAGGTGGGCGGAGCTTGGCGATCGGAGACCGATCCCCACCCCCCTCCCAACCTCCCCCTCTCCCCACCTCCGACCTCCCTAGCAACCGGACGCTCCCTGTTGCCTGGAAGGAACTTTTCAAGGGAGATAAGAGCGTTTAATTGTCATATGATCATTTCCCAACCCACAGAACAATGACATTCTTACTTGCAGCAAGAGTCAAGAATGTGTTTTTTTTGTCATATGTCCTGAAATGGAACAATGAAAGCAGCAGCGCAATAGAAATATAAACGTAGTACACAGTGGATACCAACAAAACGCAGTTCAATATATAAAAACAAACAAACAATATTGTGCAAAGACAAAAAACAATGCCCCCAAGTCCTCGGTGCATTCAAAGCAGTTTAGAGTCCGGAGTTTAGTTGGAGTTGTCAATAACAACATAACAACCCCTTAATAAACCAGGGACTTTGTTTTTTTCTGTTCTAGTGGTTATTAATTTATTGATTTTTTTGTTTATTACATATTATTCTTACTTGCAGTAGTATAACAGGCTGATAAAGACAATAGACATAAATAATAAATAATAAACTAAGGACTTTTTTTGACTGGCATTGTGGCAATTATTTATTTATTTATTATATTTTCTTAATTGCAGCAGTATAATAGGCCTGTAAACACAATATACATAGATAATATATAATAAACATTGTTTATCTAGACTAGTTTTGGATATTGGTTAATAGGTTATTAATTTATTATATTTTTGTTCATTATATATTGTGTATGGTGTTTACAGGCCTGTTAGACTGCTGCAAGTAAGAATTTTACTGTTGCGTGGTCAGTCCATGTGAAAATTAATAAGGCTAATATTAATTAATAAGGTTTAGAGGAATATGGGCCAAATACAGGCAGGTAGGACTAGGACATTTTGGTTGGCATGGGCAAGATAGGCCGAGGAATCCGTTTCCATGCTGTATGGCTCTATGACTCGATTGCAAAAAAGAACAAAGTCCTTAGTGCAATCAAAGGCAGCCCATAAATGTCCATCGTTGAGGTTAGTGTTGTGCAGTGTTGTGTCAGTGTGAGAAGCTGTTCTTGAACATAGTATTTGTGGCTTTCAAACACCTGTTTCTTCTTCCTGGTGGTTGTAATGAGATGAGAGCACAGCCAGGGTGATGAAATTCTGATGCAGCAGCATTATAGGCCCATAAACACAATTCATATAGATAATATATAATAAACCCCCCAAAAATCAATAAATGAATAACCTAAATACTAGTGTTAAAAATACTAACCCTGTGCAACCAAAGACAGTCCAGAGTTGATGTTAGTATTGAGCTGCGTTCAAGAGTCTGATAGAAATGTTATTTTTGAACCTGGTGGTCATGGTTTTCAGACTCTCAATAGTAGGAGTGAAATGAGAGGTCGTATGTATGGATCAGGGTGGTGTGGATCTTTGCTGCCTGACCTGCTGAGTTACTCCAGCAATTTGTGTCTATACAAGTCAAGAATGTTTTATTGTCATACGTCCTGAAACTAAACAATTGAATTCTTATTGGCAGCAGCACCACAGATTTGTAAATATTGTACTCTGTAAAACCCATAATAAACAACAATAAAAAAAGGTTCAGTATATATATATATATATATGAAGGAACTGCAGATGCTAGTTTCGACTCGAAATGTCACCCATTCCTTCTCGCCAGAGATGCTGCCTGTCCCGCAGTTATTCCAGCATTTTATATATATATACACACATATATATATATATATAAATAGACAAATAAACAAACAATAACAGCGCAAAATCAAATATAATATTCCCAAGTCTATATAGTTTGGAGCCTATTCGGAGATTACAGTGGTTTTATGGAAGAAGCTGCTCCTGAACCTAGACGTTACAGTTTTCGGGTTTATTTTCCTTATTTCTAATGGCAGGAGTGAAATGAGAATGTGGTCACTGGTATGAGTCTCTGATGATGCTCAATTGCTACAATTAGTTCCTTGTGTTTCTATGAATTGAATACAATTTGTTAACAGAGAAAATAATTTTGTATGAGTGACACGGTCTACTTTTATTTTTTTTAAATAAGGAAAACTTAAAACAAAAGCATTACATGACGTGTTGCCCTTTGTCTGAAGAAAGGTCCCGTCCCGAAACATCGCCGATAGACTTCTCTCCAGAGATGCTGCCTGTCCCGCTGAGTTGCTCCAGCTTTTTATGTCTATCTTCGGGCATTACATGACAGCGGGTTTACATGCCCTGCCTGTGGATCAGGTGACCAGCGCCTCACCTCCCGGCCATATCCGCATCACGTGATCGAGCGGCCTGGCTGCGCCTGCGCGCCGACGAGGCGGAGGGATTTTTGAAGATGGCGGCCGACTTGAGCGTGGTGGGGCTGGTGGAAGAGTTCGTGGTCGGGCAGCACGACGCGCCGGCCAAGGATCTGGCGACAGGTAGGAGCCGGGCTTGAAACGCGGCAACGGCCGTGCGTTGTTGTCTCAACGAGCGGCGGTGTGAGGGAACAGAGCCGCCGGGAGGTGGCGGTGGATGGATGGATGGACAGATGGATGTCCACTAGGCCCCGTCGCCCTGGTAACGGCTGCAGGGAGCCCGGGTGGACCAGGGAGGGCCGCCGGCCATCCCTGCATCATCCCCGCTCGGTGATGGACTGTGATATCTACACATAGCGAGCATCCTCTACTGCCAGAGTGAAGCCATATGTAAACGGCAGGGACAGGCTGGACTTCTATTCCTCGGAGCGCAGGAGGGTGAGGGGTGATCTTACGGAGGCGGATAAAATCATGAGAGGAAGAGATCGGGTTAACGCAGAGTCTCGAGACTCGAGGGAATCGAGAACCAGAGGACATAGATTTAAGGTGAAGGGGGAAAGATTTAATAGGATTCTGAGTGGTAACGTTTTCACACAAAGGGTGGTGGGTACATGGAACGAGCTGCCAGAGGAGTTAGTTGAGGCAGGGACTATTGCAACATTTAAGAAATAATTTGACAGGTACATAGATGGGACAGGTTGAGAGGGATATGGGACAAATGCAGGCAGGTGGGACTAATGTAGATGGGACATGTTGGTTGATGTGGGCATGTTGGGCTGAATGGCCTGTTTCATGTTGTATGACTCTTAACAGCACCTTATTTCCCTTTGGAAGACTCGTATAGTATGGCCCTTCGGACTAACTTACCCATTCTGACAAAGATGTCCCATCTACACTAGTCTCCCTTGGCTGCATTTGCCCCATATCCCTCCAAACCCTCTTTATTCTCATGATAAAAAAGATGTACCTTTAGCAAGGGGATCAGGAGCAATTTCATTAGCCAGAGGGTGGTGAATCTGGAATTCATTGCCAGGATGGTGGTAAAAGCTAAGTCATTGTTTACTTTTAAAGAGGAGTTTGAGAGGTTCTTGATTAGTTAGGATGTCAAAGGTTACAGCGAGAAGACAGGAGAATGGGGTTGAAAGATAGATCAGCCATGATTGAATGGTGGAGTAGACTTGATGGGCTCAATGACCTAATTATAGACAATAGGTGCAGGAGTAGGCCATTCAGCCCTTCGAGCCAGCACCGCCATTCAATGCAATCATGGCTGATCACTCTCAATCAGTACCCCGTTCCTTCCTTCTCCCCATACCCCCTCACTCCGCTATCCTTAAGAGCTCTATCCAGCTCTCTCTTGAAAGCATCCAATGAACTGGCCTCCACTGCCTTCTGAGGCAGAGAATTCCACACCTTCACCACTCTCTGACTGAAAAAGTTCTTCCTCATCTCCGTTCTAAATGGATAAAAAACAGCACCTTATTTCCCTTTGGATTCTGCTCCTTAGGGTTATGAACTTATGAACATAACCTTTCCTATTCATGGACCTGTCTAAATTTAAATGTTGTTTTAGTACCTGCCTCAACTACCTTCTGTGGCAAATTGTTCCATAAACCCGCTACCCTTTGCGTGGAAAAAGCTGTCCTTATGTTCCTATTCAATCTTTTCCCTCTCACCTTAAACCTTTGTCTTCTGGTTCTTAACCCCTATACTATGAGTAAAACACTGCATCTACCTTATATATTTCCCTCATGATATTGTGCAACTCTATAAGATCACCTCTTGTGCTCCGTCCTTCTGCCCAACCTCTCCTTGTAGTTCAAGTCCTGGCAATGTCCTCGTAAATCTGTACTCTGTTTCCTGCTTAATGATATTCTCCCTACAGCAGAGTGATCAAAACTGAACATACTCCAAATGCAGCCTCACCAACATCTTTAACAACTGTAACATAACATCCCAATTTCTAGTAGCTTACAACCCAATGGTATAAACATTGAATTCTCCAATTTTAACTAACATTCCCCTTCTATTTCCTATTCCATCTATATTCCTCCCTCTGGCTTTACTCTTCTTTTCTTACACTCTTTTGTCTCCTTTTCATATCCAGCCTTTGTCCATCCAACTGTCAGTCAAACCCAACTCGCCTGCATCCGCCTATTACTGGCCATTGTCAGGCTTTATCCTGCCCACCACCTCTTTTCCAGTGTTCACCCTCGCCCACTTAATCATTCTGAAGTTAAGTCATGATCTGAAACAATGCCTATCCAAGTCCTCCAAAGATGCCCTGTGACCTGTTGAGTTACTCCAGCACTCTGTATTTATTGTTTGTAAACCAGCATCTACGGTTCCTTGGGTTTGCATAAACTGGGTCTCTGGCCTGAAACTCACTAAAGTAGTTTGTTCTTGTTTCCGTTGGTACTGTTAGTCAACAGTAGGGCAGATCATCTTGCTGCTCAGGCCTGCATTTATTTCCCATTTCTAATTGCACCTCGGGCTAGTTCAGAATCAACCGCATCCTTGTGTCTGTAGTCAGATATCGGCAAACTTCTTTCCCTGAAAGACAGTTGTGAGCAAGATGAAACTTTTACTATATATTCACAAAATGCTGGAGTAACTCAGCAGGTCAGGCAGCATCTCGGGAGAGAAGGAATGGGTGACCCTTCTTCAGACTTTTACTATAATTGGGTACATACATGTCGTTATTTTATCATAAATGTATTTATTTGCTGTGGTGGAATTTGAACTTGTATTTTGTGAATAATTATTCAGATGTCTTTTCATCATGTTGAATTTTGCAGGATATCCATTTTCCTTGTAATAGTTTTAGTGGGGAAGGGTGCGTTTTTAAGTTAAGCGTCTCATGGTTAGGTAAATCAAGGTGAGGATTTTGTGGATAAGCGTAATGTGAAAGTTGCTATTGTTGGGAATCTAAGAACAAAAAAGTTCTCTATTTTCTGGATCTGAAATATGTCAAAAAGCTTTGCTTTGCCTTTTTTGCACAAAAAATAGGGTATTTGTTAAATGATGAGAGGTTGAACATAAAAATAGTAGGCCACTCAGCCCCTCAAGTCAGTCTGTCCTTCAGTCTGATCACTGATGTGTGCCAGCCTTCTGTGCCTGCTCTCCATATCCCTCAGTTCCTTGATTGTTCTCCACCTTAACTGTATCAAATTATCTCAGCTCCTCTGTCATCAATCGTAGAGAATATCAGAGATTCACTATCCTCTGTAAATAGAAATTTCTGTGCATCTTAGGTTTGGGTGACCGGTCCTTTATCTTGCAGCTTTTGTGTAGTGGATTATTGGGGAATGAGGTAAAATGAGGTGACATCAAATGACTGGGAACATCAATATCGTGTGTAGGAAAGAACTGCAGATGTTGGTTTATACCCAAGATAGACAGAAAATGCTGGAGTAGCTCAGCAGGTCAGGCAGCATCTCTGGAGAAAAATAATGGATGATGTTTCTGGTTGGAATGGCTGAAGAAGGATTCCGACTCGAAACGTCACTTTTCTTTTCTCCAGAGATGCTGCCTGACCTACTGAGTTACTCAAAGGTAAATATTATAGAAACATAGAAAATAGGTGCAGGAGTAGGCCATTCGGCCCTTCGAGCCTGCACCGCCATTCAATATGATCATGGCTGATCATCCAGCTCAGTAACCCTTACCTGCCTTCTCTCCATACCACCTGATCCCTTTAGCCATAAGGGCCACATCTAACTCCCTCTTAAATATAGCCAATGAACTGGCCTCAACTACCTTCTGTGGCAGAGAATTCCACAGACTCACCACTCTCTGTGTGAAGAAAAGTTTTCTCATCTCGGTCCTAAAAGACTTCCCCCTTATCCTTAAGCTGTGACCCCTGGTTCTGGACTTCCCCAACATCGGGAACAATCTTCCCGCATCTAGCCTCTCCAACCCCTTAAGAATTTTATATGTTTCAATAAGATCCCCCCTCAGTCTTCTAAATTTCAGCGAGTATAAGCCTAGTCTATCCAGTCTTTCTTCATATGAAAGTCCTGCCATCCTAGGGATCAATCTGGTGAACCTTCTCTGTACTCCCTCTAAGGCTAGAATGTCTTTCCTCAGATAAGGAGACCAAAACTGGACACAATACTGCAGGAGCGGTCTCACCAAGGCCCTGTACAACTGCAGCAGAACCTCCCTGCTCCTATACTCAAATCCTCTTGCTATGAATGCTAACATACCATTCGCTTTCTTCCCGCCTGCTGCACCTGCACGCTTGCTTTCAATGACTGGTGCATCATGACACCCAGGTCACGTTGCATATCACCTTTTCCTAGTTGGCCACCATTCAGGTAATACTCTGCTTTCCTGTTCTTGCCGCCAAAGTGGATAACCTCACATTTATCCACATTATATTGCATCTGCCATGCATTTGCCCACTCGCCTAATCTATCCAAGTCACTCTGCAGTCTCCTAGCATCCTCCTCGCAGCTAACACTGCCACCCAGCTTCGTGTCATCAGCAAACTTAGAGATGTTGCATTCAATTCCCTCGTCCAAATCATTAATATATATTGTAAATAACTGGGGTCCCAGCACTGAGCCTTGCGGTACCCCACTAGTCACTGCCTGCCATTCCGAAAAGGACCTGTTTATTCCTACTCTTTGCTTCCTGTCCGCCAACCAATTCTCTATCCACCTCAACACTGAACCCCCAATACCGTGTGCTTTAAGTTTGTACACCAATCTCCTATGTGGGACCTTGTCGAAGGCCCTCTGAAAGTCCAGATATAACACATCGACTGGTTCTCCCTTATCCACTCTACTAGTTACATCCTCGAAAAATTCTATAAGATTCGTCAGGCATGATTTATCTTTCATAAATCCATGCAGACTTTGTCCGATGATTTCACCACTTTCCAAATGTGATGCTATGTGATTATGTCTTTATTACAAGAACACCTGAATGCAGGAGTGAAAAACTCAGTGCAATTGTCGAGTATAGCATACATTCAGTATACAGGTTGCAGGTATGGGATATTTACCATATGAAGAGAAATTGAGTAGACTGACCCTACATTCTATAAAGGCATAAGAAAATCGTATATATGAGATTTCCATGGCGGTCAATGGATTTTAGGAGAGAGTAGATTTTCTTTTTTTTTAAAGGAATGATGATTCCCTGGCTAAGAAGTCTAAAACAAGGGGATTACAGTTCTAAAATAATGGATAAGCCGTTTAGGACTGAGATGGGAAATTTCTTACTCGGTGATAATCCTTGGAATTCTCAAATTTGGAGGCAAGTTGTTTTGTTTGTTCAAAACAAAACCAACATATTTTGTGGATGTTAATGAAATCAAAGGTTATGAAGATAGCACTGGAGGCCCACAACAGCCTGAGACTTGCCTGGAACAAGCACTGCTCATAAAAACTAGAACCTGGAGTTTGAAAATGGATTGATTGCCATAGGTGTTTTTATTGGCAAGGTGATCCAGAGCGGAATGCAGTGCGAGGGAGATAGTGTCCTCTGTAGATCTATTTTTCCTGTACTGAAATTGCAAGGAGTCTTGTTTGGCTGAATGACTGGCGCAGATATAGACCATTACCAATCTTTCCAAGCACAAAGGTTTATCCTGACGAAGCTTTTGAAGTGATTTTTGCTGTAATTGTTTAAGTAGCAACATTAAATTCATATCAAATGGTAAGATTTGCCGTGGCATAAGAATTGTATTGATATTTTTAATCTACTTTTCACTGATGGAAAATTCAGTAATGGATGAAAAATCACCAACAGAGGCAGTGAATTGTTTTATTTGTTTGATAATCTTCCTGCAATTCCCCATATTCAAAGAAAGCGAGCGAGTGACGTAGATGATTGATTTTAATGTCTCGCATGATCATCAACTGAAATTGATAGTTGAAAACTTGGCACTTCAGGCCACAATATAGACAGTAGAACCAAGCAAAGATGAGACCTTTTATGTGCTTCACTAGGCTGTTGCAGAGAGGTAATGCTGTATTGATTTGAAAATTATGGATTTACTTGTGACATTGCTGAGAGTTGATGGTATCGTAACACTACATTACTTGCACTCGTGGTTTGTTCATTACAGCAGATACATTTCAGCAGGCCAGAGTAGGTTGCATTTATTGATCTTGCACTGATAAACATTGGAAATGTTATTATGTAGGGTATCACACCAGTAAAATGTTTTGCCGCACTTAGTCGTAGATCTATACAGCATGGAAACAGACTCTTTGGTCTAACTTTTCCACGTTGAAGTACTTTACAAGGTTTGCTTGGTGGAAAAAGTTAGACCTAGATTAATTAAACTGTGTGTATCACCATGTTTACTTTTCATTGCGAATGTCATTGGAGTATGGAGCTGGGGTAATTTCATTCACTTTGTATCTATACTTTTGGAATTTCCAGCAATGAGGCCAACTGCTTGGCAATACAATCCTTTTAAACTCTGGACACTGAGGTGATTTTCTGCACCTTAGCACGATGGAGTAATTGGCTTACATGGTGAGATTGCTATGCACAAATGTACTTGGAACCTTCTGGGGGTGCAGTTTCTGTGGGGAAAAAAAATCAGTTGATTAGTGATTTAGAAACATTGTCATGTACCTCATACAGTTTTGAATGAAATTGTGTCTGGTTCCAAAACTGAAGAGGCCCCTAAGCCTATTTTGTTTGACTTTAGATTGCTTCTGCATCCAAACCTTTCTAAAGAGAGCAACAGACTTGATAAGTACTGCCTTTTCTCAAAATATCCTGTGTGATTATGCTAATTTAGAAGAGCAAGTTCTTCTTCTTTCCTTGTAAGCAGAAGCACTGCTCAGCGAAAGGTCCAGTGTTCTATTTCTAAAACAATTCAAAAGAAGTTGCTTTTATGGTAGTTAATCAGGCATCCTTTTATTTCAATTACTCTTTACTATATGCAATTGGACACACAAAGGACCAATTGCAGATGAAAATGTGGGTTGACAGGCATGCTGTTGCATCAATATCTTGTACTGTGTCAACTCACTGAACTGAACTAGCCCGCAATTGCTTGTTCTCTACTTCTCTTCATGCCATTAGGCCTAGTACTCATGTTAGAGCAAAAGACAGAGATCAATACATATAAGGTCCTTTTTTTTGAAGAGCCGGAGAAAAAGGCAGATGGAAATGCTGAGTGGTGAACTTCACAAAGGGATTTATAAGTAGAGTTTTTTTCTTTAACCTGCTGTCATTAAATGAAAGTTGTAACATCTCATCAATCTGCTGCTATGTAATGATAAACACATTTCAGTTCACTGCCGTTAAAATAAAGTTTGCAACATTCAATCCCAATGTTTTGTTAAACAAATGGTAATTCATGGAAGAAAGAGTGTAGTAGAGATGAGCTTAGTTAGTTAGATATATCCAGTATGTTTAAAGTGTGCTTTTATGATTACATGATCCACATTTGCAGGTGTGTATTGCGTTGGCTAGGATTGCAGTTCATTTTTATCTGATACGTTTATACTTTTTGCCCTGCTCAAAGGTGCAGCTTGTGCCCCAAACCCACTTCCTTCGAGAATAGGAAACTAAGAAAAAATTGCATAAACACAGCATTTTTTTGTATCTTCAAACCCATTCACACTTGGATCACATGACATTTTTAGATGAACTATTATTGCTTTGAAGACAAACATGGTAGCTAATAAGTTTGTGATGCTGGTCAGTGAGCTGAAAGTTGACTTGCACACCATGAAAACTCCCCTGAGCCTCAAGTGGTGTTCGCCAATGTTTTGTGCAACTGCATGGGTGCTTGGAGTAGCAACCTGTTACATTAATGCAACAGTGAAGTGTTAAAACTGGTCTTCAACCCACAGCCATCAGCTGCCACAGAGGAAAGGTTGCAATTATCCACCAATAAATGAGAAAAGTTAAATAAATGGTAGATCTTGTTTCTCACTTGATGAAAGATGATGAGCCTGAAGTGAACTGGTAGTGTTGTATATGAAAACAGAAATACAGGCTGTTTCTGGTCATACAGCCAGCCCTGGCTAATCAGGCCTAGAACATAGAACAGTACAGCACAAGGACAGGCCCTTCGGATCACAATGTTTGCATCTGCACATAACTCATCATTCCCTGCATATCCATGTGCATATCCAAAAGTAGTTTAAATGCCGCTAAAGTATCTACTTCAACCAGTGCATTCCAGGCACTTGCTGCCCTCTGTGTAAAAAAAAACTTGCCCTCCACATCTCCTTTACACTGTGCCCCTCTCACTTTGGGTCCCTTTCTTGCTGTGAAGAGAGATTCAAATATTCTTAGGTTGTTGCCCAACTTGTCCGTTCCCCTCCAGCAACCCCTACCTCCCTCCCCCCCCCCCCCCCCCACTCCATCCCCCAACCCCACTCCATCCCTCAAACTACATCCCACCTGAATCTCAAACTATATCTGAATTTGCATTCTCTACAAGTAGGATATATTTTTTTAAAGTTGGCAATTATTAGTTTGTCCAGTTTGTGTCCAATATAACGTGTTTGGAAAACAAAGTGCTGGAGGAACTTGACATGTCAGGCAGTCTCTGTGGAGGGAAGCCCATTCCTTACACCAGCAGTTTGTCATGTTTTCAAAATGAGCATCTTCAGTTTCTTGTTTTGACGTTTCACAGATGCTGCCTGACTGAGTTTTTTCCCCCCAAAATATACTTTATTCAGAATTTTAAAATATACAAAACAAGAACGGTGCAAAACCTCTTCTGACATTCTCAGCATCTATACCTTAATTAGTGCCATATTTGGTTATAGAAACATAGAAAATAAGTGCAGGAGGAGGCCATTTGACCCTTTGAGCCAGCACCGCCATTCATTGTGATCATGGCTGATTATCCACAATCAGTAACCTGTACCTGCCTTCTCCCCATATCTCTTGATTCCGCTAGCTCCTGGAGCCCTATCTAACTCTCTTTTAAATTCATCCAGTGAATTGACCTCTACTGCCTTCTGTGGCAGAGAATTCCACAAATTCACAACTCTCTGGGTGAAAAAGTTTTTTCTCATCTCAGTTTTAAACAGCCTCCCCTTTATTCTTAGACTGTGGCCCCTGACTCCCCCAATATTGGGAACATTTTTCCTGCATCTAGCTTGTCCAGTTCTTTTATAATTTTATGTTTCTATAAGATCCCCTCTCATCCTTCTAAATTCCAGTGAATACAAGCTCAGTGTTTCCAATCTTTCCTGATATGACACCATGCTGGGGATTAACCTCGTGAACCTACGCTGCACTGCCGTAGCAAGGATGTCTTTCCTCAAATTAGGAGACAAAAACTGCACACAATACTCCAGATGTGGTCTTACCAGAGCCCTGTACAACTGCAGAAGGACCTCTTTACTCCTATACTCAAATCCTCTCGTTATGTAGGCCAACATGCCATTTGCTTTCTTCACTGCCTGCTGTACCTGCATGTTTACTTTCAGTGACTGGTGTACAAGGACACCCAGGTCTCATTGCACTTCCCTTTTTCCTAATCTGACATCATTGAGATAATAATCTGCCTCCTTGTTCTTGCCGCCAAAGTGGATAACCTCACATTTATCTATATTATACTGCATCTGCCATGCATCTGCCTACTCAACCTGTCCAAGTCACCCTGCAGCTTCCTAGCATCCTCTTCGCAGTTCACACTGTCACCCAGCTATGTGTCATCTGCAATAGTTATTCATAGTCTTTTGTTACACTGAGCACCCTTGCGACACATGGCCCCCTGGGGTGATATCCCTTCCCTTGTTTGAAGGATGTCTCCACCAGACTCTACTTCTCAATGTGCAGCAGCAGAAGGAACTTAGACTGTAGTCCTCCACGGAGATTTGGCGTTGGCTGCACCGGGCTTCAGTGCGTCCCTCAGCATTTACTCCTGCAGTCTGGAATGAGTCAGTCAGCAACTTTCCCTGACGGATCTAGCTCTGCTGGTTAGTCAACAAGTTTCAGGCAGACCACGGATCAGAGTCTGAAGAAGGGGCTCGACCTGAAATGTCATCCATTCCTTCTATCCAGAGATGCTGCCTGCCCCGCTGAGTTACTCCAGCATTTTGTGTCTATCTTAGGTGTAAACCAGCATCTGCAATTTCTTCCTACGCAAAGAGCATCTTTCTCTGAGTTGATGATCTTTCAACAGCACTTGATTCCTCCAGCACTCTGTTTTGCTCATGGTTCCAGCTTTTGCAGTTCCTTGCTTCTCCAGCGAATTTAATTTGGCTTTTGAAGAATGACCCCATCCTACACCTTTGTTTTGTGGATTGTGTGTGGATTACATGATGTGTCTATAGTCACTAGACATTGAAAGGGTGACCTTTCAAACAGTCTCACTGTGGTGATGGCAGGGGAGTCCTGACTGACTGATGATGGAAATGGATAATGCAGGGTCCCATTCCACTTGGTCTGTCGCAATGGGTGTTTAACATCTAATAAGGTATCTTGAGTAGAGGTAGCCGATTTACCAGCATGTAATGGCATGGAACATGATGTGATTGTATAAGCATAATCATGAGCCTTCATCTCTACTTTCCCTAGCTGCAAGTTATAGTGCACGCTCAGAATGGAATTACCCACCCTAGTACACCAGGCTCCAGTTCTACCACTGCCCCCACCTTGGCAGAAAGACTAAAGTATCACTAAAGCCAGAATGGTGTATTGTGGCATGACTTGTATATGCAATCATAAATGGGTATAAAATGTAGTTGGAATGTTGAAATGGTATCAATTTGCTTGGATGATCTAGTTCAAAGATTTCAGTCATTTATCTCTTAAAGATTGCACACAGTTTGTTATTTGGGTGGAATGTCACAAGAGATTAAAGTGCATTGTAACATTATCAGTAGTCTTGTGGACAAGCAGACTTACTAACAGCACAGTTGCAACATAAAAATGCACGACCAATAATTGTGGCCTATTTCAAAGTTAAATGTTAAGTAATGAGTTATAATAAGAATTTGCCATGCTAACCGCTTCCTGTAACATTGCAGTTGCCGACCTTGGCTGCAGCTTCATTCTAAAACAGCACTATTGTAGCTCAACAGTCTGCAGTGGCATAAGAGCCTTGCGAGTGTCTGATCCTTGACTCAATTATGCTAAAAACTCTGGTTGACCATGAATGTCAATCGAGAGATGTGTTTGTTGCTGAACAGTCGCAATGCAAATGAATTGTGACAATGAATTGCACTACTTGGGGTGTCTTCGCTGTGTGGAAAATCTTGCTCCTCAATCTTTTAAATATTTCCTCAATGTCCTCTAGCTTTAACTCCCCTGGGCAACCATCCTCACTATCCACAATCTTTGTATCGTCATCAAATTTATCAGATTCCAGACATCCTCATCCAAGTAGCAACCAACAAAGGTCCCAGCACTAATCCCTTTGGTGGGCGATTTCACTACTCTCTACATGCTATTACCAAGCCAGTTTTGATCTAAACATAGCACAAAAAGTAAGGAAATTTGTGTTTGGTAGATTATTTCTTTGTTGTAACAATGCTTCTTGCCAATAAATCTTATACCGTTGGAAAGCCTGTTTATTTCCCTTTTAAATGGTGCCACATTTGTAAGGAACATGCATTTGTGGGATGAACAGCAGAGCTGAGTATATGGGTTGCGCCCATGAAAAATTTGCCAAATCTTCTCTGCCAATGCCAAACAACTTATTCTGCTGTTGCTATTGACTCTTGTTTTGAGCTTCTGGTACCCCCAGGTGCTGACAATCAGGTGCCTGATTGGCACCTGATTGGCAGCATCTGTGAGCATGGGCCCTGCTACAGTGGTCAGTAGGTGTCTGCTCCAAGAATCGGCATGCCACGTTTGACTGATCTGGATAGGGCCCGTGCGATAGGGCAACTTCAAGCTGGTGTTCCGCAAAACCAAGTTGCGGCATTATTTGGAGTGAGCCCTAGTACCATCTCCAAAGTGAAGGCCAAGTTCCATATAACGGGGTATGTCAGAGACAGGCCGCGAAGTGGGCGTCCCAAAAAGACGACACCCGAAGAAGACCGTTTCCTCACCCTGTCAGCACTTAGGAACCGTAGGCTGTCTTCTACAGATTTGCAGTCAAGGCTTGCAGGACGATATGGCCGACGGCTCTCTGCCCAGACAATTCGGAACAGACTGCACGCAGCCGATCTCCGGTCTCATAGGGCTGCCAGGAGGCCTGCCATGACTGCCTTCACCGTCTGGCCCGTTTGCGCTGGTGTCGGCGACATGTGCACTGGAACCTGAACATGCGGAGGAACGTTATGTTCAGCGATGAGTCCAGATTCTACCTACGGCAGTTGGATCATAGGGTCAAAGTGTGGAGAAGACGCGGAGAACGCTATGCTGATTGCTGCACCGATAGAGTAACATCTTTTGGTGGAGGCAGTGTGATGGTGTGGGGCGGCATCTCCCTCACTGGAAAAACGAGGCTTGTCATCATTGGAGGCAATCTCAATGCAGAGAGATATCGAGATGAGATTCTGCAACCAGTGGCAATCCCATATCTCCACAGTCTGGGACCGAACTCTATCCTCCAAGATGACAATGCTCGCCCCCACAGAGCAGGGTTTCTCAGAGACTACCTCCAGAATTTGGGAGTGGAGAGGATGGAATGGCCTGCCAGCAGTCCTGACCTCAACCCCATTGAACACTTGTGGGATCAGCTTGGGCGTGCTGTTCGTGCCAGAGTGGCCAACACAACCACGTTGGCTGACTTGCGACAAATGCTGGTTGAAGAATGGGATGCCATCCCACAACAGTGCGTGACCAGGCTGGTGACCAGCATGAGGAGGAGGTGCCAGGCTGTTGTGGCTGTGTATGGTTCTTCCACACGCTACTGAGGCTCCTGTTTATTAAATGAATAAATTGTTAAATTGCCAATATGTCTTGTTTCTTCAGACTTCAATCATCCAATCCACCAAACAACACCGAACAAGAGTCAATGGCAGAATAAGCTGTTTGGCATTGGCAGAGAAGATTTGGCAGATTTTTCATGGGCGCAACCCACATACTCAGCTCTGCTGCTCATCCCACAAATGCATGTTCCTTACAAATGTGGCACCATTTAAAAGGGAAATAAACAGGCTTTCCAACGGTATAAGATTTATTGCCAAGAAACATTGTTACAACAAAGACATAATCTACCAAACACAAATGTCCTTACTTTTTGTGCTATGTTTAGCTTGCCAATATCTGAGACCCGTCTGCCCTCATTTTTTTGACCATCGTATAAATGTGGGAACTTGTGAAAAGCCTTGCTAAAGTACATGTATGCCTTGCCATCAAATTTCTTAGTATCATCCTTGAAAAAAACTCAAATCAAATTTGTGAAGTCTGCAGGAGGTTAAAATTAGTAAATACATTTATCGTTCTAATGAGTTGGGAATCTAGTACATATAATGGAATATTAACTGTGTTTTGTTTTCCTGTAGGTGTCATCGACGGGAAATGCACTGCACTGGAAATTGTCGAGGCATTAGGGTAATGTGCACATCATTCATTTTTCAGTATCTTAATTACATTTTCTTTGTAGTGGAAACAATGAAATCATGTTCAGATCACAGGCCCCAATTACACTTAAATAAAAACAGAAATGCCTGCAAGTCAGCTGATCAAGCCTCGACTTTGTAGAGAGGACGCAGTTAACACATTGGAACTCAAAGGTCAACTGTGTTTCAAATTTAGAAAAAACATTGTTCAACGCTGGGCAACATTTGGTTTAGTTTGTTTATCATTCAATCAAGTGCTGATCTTGGTTATGATTGAGTGTTGAATTTCCGTTCCATGCAAAGTAAAGGCAATTAATGTTACAATAGAACTTGTGTACAGAGGAGCGAGAGTTGGCCATTTATCCTTCTATCTGTTATTTTATTTGGTATGGTCATGACTGATCTATAATCTCATTTTATTAGCATTTGTTGCGCATTCTCTTATTCAGCCAAAACACTTCGGTTTTGAAAGATTATAAAAATCTATTTTGAAAATTTTATTTGCCCACCATCAACAATCTTCGGGGAGCGAGTGTGAGATGAACTTATTTCCCTTGTAAATAACCTAGCTAAAGCAGTATTAAGGCTATACCATGATGTTCTTGATTTTTCCCAGAGAAAAAATTCTGTCAGGTCAAATCCATTTTAACATTTAAAATATTTTGCTGAGCTTGCCTTTCCAATTACTTGTACTCTGGCAGGTCATTTGGAATTGAAATGGGGAGAATTTCATCACTGGGAGTATGGTGTGTCTACATAGCCATGGAGGTTCAGTCATTCATTGAATTCAAATGCAGATTTAGTTTTTTGAGAATGTAAAGAGGAAAATCGTATTGAAAGAGGAGATAAGAGATGATCTTACTGAAAGCTCAGGGGACTAATAAACCGGCTCCTATTCCAATCCAATCTACATAGAACCATAGAAAATGGGTACAGGAGGAGGCCATTCGGCCCTTTGAGCCAGCACCGCCATTCATTGTGATCATGGCTGATCATCCACAATCAGTACCCTGTGCCCAACTTCTCCCCATATCCTTTGATTCCACTAGCCCCCAGAGCTCTATCTAACTGCCTCTTAAATACATCCAGTGATTTGGCCTCCACTGCCCTCTGTGGCAGAGACATGTTCTAGTGTTTTGCTGTTGTCAAATGCACGTTGTCTCAATGTTGTTTGGGATTAAAGTGGGTTTTCCTGCGGTACCTTTGGTATTTTTCTGCTGTGACTATTGTTAAGTAAGATTGCTGACCGTAAAACTATTTTAGAAAGAATACACTTGTGAAGGAACAAATGGGCAGATATGTGTCATAAACCTGGGGTATTTTACAGGAGATGTTTGCACATTGTCATCTAAGTGAACCAATATGTTAACTGGATGCAATCTAATCACATTCTTGTATGGTTTAATTGCTAGAGCAAGTTTAACAAATTCTGAGCCCCGAACAAGAGGTCGAGGGGTGCACCTCCTGTCCCAAGTTCTGCTGCTGTCTTATTCTACCCTCAGTCAAAAAGAAGGTAAGAAACTGTTTCCCTGGTAGGGTAAGATGATCTTAAAGAGAAGGTTTTTAAACTTAAGACATAGATGCTGAAAAGGGGGAGCGATGTAGGTTGAAATGAAAGGGTAAATGGTTAACATAGAAATATAGAAACATAGATTCCGTTAGCCCTAAGAGCTAAATCTAACTCTCTCTTGAAAGCATCCAGTAAATTGGCCTCCACTGCCTTCTGTGGCAGTGAATTCCACAGATTCACAACTCTGGGTGAAACATGGCCTGCTATTCATTCTTAAACTGTGACCCCCTAGTTCTGGACTTTCCGAACATGGGAAACATTGTTCCTGTATCCAGTCTGTCCAATCTCTTAAGAATTTTATATGTTTCTATAAGATCCTCTGAATGGTTAGCAAATTGGCTCTATAGGAGGAAGCAGAGGGTGATGGTGGAAGGTTGCTTCTCGGACTGGAGGCCTGTGACTAGTGGTGTGCCTCAGGGTTTGGTGTTGGGCCCGTTACTGTGTCATCTGCATCACTGATTTGGATGAGAACATACAGGGCAAGATTAGCAAGTTTGCTGACTATACAAAAGTTAGTCAAAAAGGCTTTTGGCACTTTGGCCTTCATCAGTCAGAGTATTGAGTATAGAAGTTGGGAGGTCATATTGCAGTTGTAGAAGACGCTGGTGAGACCGCATTTAGAATATTGTGTTCAGTTCTGGGCACCATGTTATAGGAAAGATATTGTCAAGCTTGAAAGGGTTCAGAAAAGATTTACATGGATGTTGCCAGGACTAGAGGGCATGAGCTATAGGGAGAGGTTGAGTAGGCTGGGTCTCTTTTCCATGGAGGGCAGAAGGATGAGGGAAGATCTCGTAGAATGTACACAAAATCATGAGAGGGATAGATCGGGTAGATGCACAGTCTTTTGCCCAGAGTAGGGGAATTGAGGACCAGAGGACATAGGTTTAAGGTGAAGGGGAAAATATTTATTAGGAATCCGAGGGGTAACTTTTTCACACCAAGGGTGGTGGGTGTATGGAACAAGCTGCCAGAGGAGGTGGTTGAGGCTGGGACTATTTCATTGTTTAAGAAACAGTTAGACAAGTACAAGGATAGGAAAGGTTTGGAGGGATATGGACCAACCGCAGGCAAGTGGGACTAGTGTAGCTGGGACATTGGTGGCGGTGTGGGCAGGTTGGGCCGAAGCGCCTGTTTACACACTGTATCTCTCTATGACTCATCCGTCTAAATTCCAGTGAATACAAGCCCAGTCGACCCATTCTTTCATCATATGCCAGTCCCGCCATCCCGGGAACTAACCTGGTGAACCTATGCTGCACTCCCTCAATAGCAATAATGTCCTTCCTCAAATTAGGAGACTAAAACTGCACACAATACTCCAGGTGTGGTCTCACCGGGGCCCTGTACAACTGCAGTAGGATCTCCTTGCTCCTAAACCCAAATCCTCTCGCAATGAAGGCCAACATGCCATTAATTTTGTTCACTGCCTGCTGTACCTGCATGCTTACTTTCAGCGCCCTATGTACAAGAAAACCCAGGTCTTGTTGCATTTCCCTTTTCCTAATCTTGTACCATTCAGATAATAATCTGCCTTCCTGTTCTTGCCACCAAAGTGGAAACCTCACATTTGTGCACATTATATGGCATCTGCCATGCATCTGCCCACTCACCCAACCTGTCCAAGTCACCCTGCAGCCTCATAGCATCCTCTCGCAGCTCACTCTGCCACCCCGCTTTGTGTCATCCGCAAACTTGGAGATGTCAAACTTAATTCCCTCGTCTAAATCGTTAATATATATTGTAAATAACTGGGGTCCCAGCACTGAGCCGTGCGGCATCGCACTGTCACTGCCTGCCATTCTGAAAAGGACCCGTTAATTCCTACTCTTTGCTTCCTGTCTGCCAACTAGTTCTCTATCCACGTCAATACCCTACCCTCAATACCATGTGCTCTAAATACCATGTGTTTTTTTGAAAGTCCATGCTGACTTTGACCGATCCTGTCATTGCTTTCCAAATGCGCTGCTGTTAAGAGGGGAGTTGATGAAATGTTTATTTTAGCTAAAGTATGCTGGGGGTCGGAAGCATGCTGCCTGAAGGGTAACAGAGGCAGGAACTCTCACCAGCTCTGGGGTAACAGGGTGTGCAATTAAGGAGCCCTAATCTCTATAGACTGAGACCTGAGATGGGAGATCAACTTTTGCCGTGCATGGGCGAGATTGTTCTCTCTTCTGTGCCGTGAACTTTTAATTAGACAATAGACAATAGACAATAGACAATAGGTGCAGGAGTAGGCCATTCAGCCCTTCGAGCCAGCACCGCCATTCAATGCGATCATGGCTGATCACTCTCAATCAGTACCCCGTTCCTGCCTTCTCCCCATACCCCCTCACTCCGCTATCCTTAAGAGCTCTATCCAGCTCTCTCTTGAAAGCATCCAACGAACTGGCCTCCACTGCCCTCTGAGGCAGAGAATTCCACACCTTCACCACTCTCTGACTGAAAAAGTTCTTCCTCATCTCCGTTCTAAATGGCCTACCCCTTATTCTCAAACTGTGGCCCCTTGTTCTGGACTCCCCCAACATTGGGAACATGTTATCTGCCTCTAATGTGTCCAATCCCCTAATTATCTTATATGTTTCAATAAGATCCCCCCTCATCCTTCTAAATTCCAGTGTATACAAGCCCAATCGCTCCAGCCTTTCAACATACGACAGTCCCGCCATTCCGGGAATTAACCTAGTGAACCTACGCTGCACGCCCTCCATAGCAAGAACATCCTTCCTCAAATTTGGAGACCAAAACTGCACACAGTACTCCAGGTGCGGTCTCACCAGGGCCCGGTACAACTGTAGAAGGACCTCTTTGCTCCTATACTCAACCCCTCTTGTTACGAAGGCCAACATTCCATTGGCTTTCTTCACTGCCTGCTGAACCTGCATGCTTCCTTTCATTGACTGATGCACTAGGACACCCAGATCTCGTTGAACTCCCCCTCCTCCTAACTTGACACCATTCAGATAATAATCTGCCTTTCTATTCTTACTTCCAAAGTGAATAACCTCACACTTATCTACATTAAACTGCATCTGCCATGTATCCGCCCACTCACACAACCTGTCCAAGTCACCCTGCAGCCTTATTGCATCTTCCTCACAATTCACACTACCCCCCAACTTAGTATCATCTGCAAATTTGCTAATGGTACTTTTAATCCCTTCGTCTAAGTCATTAATGTATATCGTAAATAGCTGGGGTCCCAGCACCGAACCTTGCGGTACCCCACTGGTCACTGCCTGCCATTCCGAAAGGGACCCATTTATCCCCACTCTTTGCTTTCTGTCTGTCAACCAATTTTCTATCCATGTCAGTACCCTACCCCCAATACCATGTGCCCTAATTTTGCCCACTAATCTCCTATGTGGGACCTTGTCGAAGGCTTTCTGAAAGTCGAGGTACACCACATCCACTGACTCTCCCTTGTCAATTTTCCTAGTTACATCCTCAAAAAATTCCAGTAGATTTGTCAAGCATGATTTCCCCTTCGTAAATCCATGCTGACTCGGAATGATCCCGTTACTGCTATCCAAATGCTCAGCAATTTCGTCTTTTATAATTGACTCCAGCATCTTCCCCACCACTGATGTCAGACTAACTGGTCTATAATTACCCGTTTTCTCTCTCCCTCCTTTCTTAAAAAGTGGGATAACATTTGCTATCCTCCAATCCACAGGAACTGATCCTGAATCTATAGAACATTGAAAAATGATCTCCAATGCTTCCACTATTTCTAGAGCCACCTCCTTAAGTACTCTGGGATGCAGACCATCAGGCCCTGGGGATTTATCAGCCTTCAGTCCCATCAGTCTACCCAAAACCATTTCCTGCCTAATGTGGATTTCCTTCAGTTCCTCCATCACCCTAGGTTCTCCGGCCCCTAGAACATTTGGGAGATTGTGTGTATCTTCCTCAGTGAAGACAGATCCAAAGTAACGGTTTAACTCGTCTGCCATTTCTTTGTTCCCCATAATAAATTCCCCTGCTTCTGTCTTCAAGGGACCCACATTTGACTTGACTATTTTTTTCCTCTTCACGTACCTAAAAAAACTTTTGCTATCCTCCTTCTACGACATGCTCAAACCCCAGGATGAATCTGCATACTCTTTCGCTGAGACTTACTAATTATTCATATATTTTAATACACTTTCTTTTATGCTCTAGAGTTTTCATATTTGTATATTAGCTTTATTTGCTACTTAGTCACTTAAAGGGTTTTATAGATGAAAGGGTGGAATTGTTTGCTGTGGTTATGGAACAGCATTGACAAATGGAAAGTTGAAAACTACATTCCTACCAGCTCTTGCTCCCCCTCCCCCCATTCGTAACAAGGACAGAATCCCACTTGTCCTTGCCTTCCACCCCATCAGCCAGTGTATCCAACAAATTATCCTCCAACATTTCCGTCACCTCCAACGTGATCCCACTACTGGCCATATCTTCTCATCTCCTCCCCTTTCTGCATTCCGCAGAGACCGTTCCCTCCGTAACTCCCTGGTCCACGTCCCTTCCTACCCAAACCACCCCCTCCCCAGGCACTTTCCCCAGCAACCGCAGGAGATGCAGCATCTGTCCCTTTACCTCCCCCCTCGACTCCATCCAAGGACCCAAACAATCTTTCCAGGTGAGACAGAGGTTCACTTGCACCTCCTCCAACCTCATCTATTGTATCCGCTGTTCCAGATGTTAACTTCTCTACATCGGCGAGCCCAAACGCCAGCGTGGCGATCGTTTCGCTCAACACCTTCGTTCAGTCTGCCTTAACCAACCTGATCTCCCAGTGGCTGAGCACTACAACTCCCCTTCCCACTCCCAGTCTGACCTTTCTGTCATGGGCCACCTCCAGTGTCGTATTGAAGTCCACCGCAAGTTGGAGGAACAGCACCTCATATTTCGCTTGGGCAGCTTACAGCCCAGCGGTATGAACATTGACTTCTCCAACTTTAGATAGTTCCTCTGTCCCTCTCTTCGCCTCCCCCTTCCCAGTTCTCCCACTGTCTTCCTGTCTCCACCTATATCCTTTCTTTGTCTCCCCCCCCCCCCCCCCGACATCAGTCTGAAGAAGGGTCTCGACCCGAAACGTCACCCATTCCTTCTCTCCAGGGATGCTGCCTGACCTGCTGAGTTACTCCAGCATTTTGTGATACCTTTCTACCATCTGAAATTGAAATGTGAATTTGCACTGTAGAATATCTGGAAAAACTAAACCCCTGTAGTTGCAAAACTTGTTACTTGATGCCCTGTAGCTTCTGACCAGACTATATATGATTCCGGTAGCTTCTGGTAGCTATATGATGATTGACTCTCAGTGCCTAATTGAAAATGAATACCTTTTGAGAAACCCTCTTGGGCAGCTAAAAATGGGGGATTGTAGTCCTAATGTAATAAAAATGAATTGCAGATGCTTGTTTATACCAAAGATAGACACAAAGTGCTGAAGTAACAGCAGGTCAGGCAGCATCTCTGGACAAAATGGATAGATAACGTCTTAGGTCAGGACCCTTCAGTCTGAAGAAGGGTCCTGACCCAAAACGTCGCCTATCCATTTTCTCCAGAGATGTTGCATGACAAACTGGGTTGTATCACCGTTAGTTTCATCTACATCTCTAAAATAAATATATAAAACTAAAATTGCCTTGTAATTTACTTCTTTCAGTGGAGGTACTGGTTATCTTCTATATCGATCGATTGAAGGATCATCACCTCATTACCCCATATGTACTGCAAGGATTGAAAGCCCTGGTATGGATATATGTTGTGTCTGCTCTTTGACTGTTTTGTCTTTAGTAAGATGAAGAGCATTAGTGCCTCAAATGCTTTTCAAATTTTCCCATTATTTATTACAAGCAGGACTTCCCAGATCGCATCCAGAATGAGATCAGTTTCTTATCCCCATGTTTCAACCAAGCCTCTGAGCCACAATCATGAGTGGGTCCTGGTGCACTCATTTCGTTTTGTTTATTATTGTCTCATGTACTGTGAAAAGCACGTATAATCAATGCTATGGTGTGAAAAAAATCTGCAGATATCAAAGCAAGGAGGAAAATACTTTTAAATGGGGTTTTGGCACTGTTTGGTGATGTATGAGGTGTTCTCAGAGTGGAACCTTCAACACTGCTTTATGTGCTTTTTTTTTCAATGTACACCTTAAAGTTAAAAAACGAGGAACTGTAGGTGCTGGTTAACAGAAAAGGACACTGCGCTGAAGTAACTCGGAGGGTTAGGCAGCATCTCTGGAGAACATAGATTGGTGACGTTGGTCAGGTCCCTTCTTCAGACTGAAGAAGGGTCCTGACCCGAAATGTCACCTATCGATGTTTTCCGAAGATGCAGCTTGAGCCTTTGAGTTGCTCCATATGGTAGTGCCTTGTGTAATTGCTGTTGTTGGTGGGGAGGTCTGTGCCTGTGATGGACTGGGCTGAGTTTATCAGTTTGAATCCCTGTTCATTGGAATTGCTGGTCCAGGCCGTGAAGTAACCAGTTAGGATACTTTTTACTGGGCACCAGGAATAGTTTAGTTTAGAGGTACAGCACTGAAACAGGCCCGTTTGCCTATCAAGTCCGCTTAGACCCACGATCATCTTTACGTGAGTCACTGAAAGGAAGCATGCAGGTACAGCAGGCAGTGAAGAAAGCCAATGGAATGTTGGCTTTCCTAACAAGAGGAATTGAGTATAGGAACAAAGAGGTCCTTCTGCAGTTGTACAGGGCCCTAGTGAGACCGCACCTGGAGTACTGTGTGCAGTTTTGGTCTCCAAATTTGAGGAAGGATATTCTTGCTATTGAGGGCGTGCAGCGTGGGTTTACTAGGTTAATTCCCAGAATGGCGGGACTGTCATATGTTGAAAGATTGGAGCGACTGGGCTTGTATACACTGGAATTTAGAAGGATGAGAGGGGATCTTATCGAAACATATAGGATTATTAAGGGGTTGGACACGTTAGAGGCAGGAAACATGTTCCCAATGTTGGGGGAGTCCAGAACCAGGGGCCACAGTTTAAGAATAAGGGGTAGGCCATTTAGAACGGAGATGAGGAAAAACGTTTTCAGTCAGAGAGTTGTAAATCTGTGGAATTCTCTGCCTCAGAAGGCAGTGGAGGCCAGTTCTCTGAATGCATTCAAAAGAGAGCTAGGTAGAGCTCTTAAGGATAGTCAGGGGGTATGGAGAGAGGGCAGGAACGAGGTACTGATTGAGAATGATCAGCCATGATAACATTGAATGGTGGTGCTGGCTCGAAGGGCCGAATGGCCTACTCCTGCACCTATTGTCTATTGTCTATCCTATACACTAGGTACAATTTACAGAAGCCGATTAATCTGCAAATGTGCATGTCTTTGGAATGTGTGAGGAAACTGGAACACCCAGAGAAAACCCATAAAGTCACAGGGAGAACATGCAAACTCTGCACAGTCAGCCGGGATCGAACCCAGGTTTCTGGCACTGTAAGGCAGTAACTACTGCTGAACCACTGTGCCGTCCAAATCTTGTAGCGTGTTCGCAAGCATGGCGAATCTCTTTAAACTTCAAGGACAGGTCATCTGGGATACTAACGCCCAGGAATTTGGACTGCGAACTCTCCACAGTTGCTAAATGGAAACTGGTGCAATGGTCAAAAGAGAGCACAGCACACAAATCAAAAATATTCTCGTAGTTGCTGTGCTATTAAAAGGGTTGACCACATCAAGTGTGGTGTGCACTACTCCGATTGCACAGTGGGCATCACCCTATTGAGTCAGAAGACGGGGGCAAAAACTTAATGTGTAGGAAAGAACTGCAGATGCTGGTTTAAATTGAAGGTAGACACAAAATGCTGGAGTAACTCAGCAGGACAGGCAGCATCTCTGGAGAGAAGGAATGGGTGACGTTTCGGATCGAGACCCTTCTTTAGACTGGTCAAAAACGTAATATTCATGTTAAACCAGGCACATCTCCGGATGTTGAAATGTGCAATTGCTTCCTACAGAGAAAATGCAGCTTTCAAAAAATAAAGGGATTTTTATAAAGGGCTTTTGCGTCATTGGCACTTCACTGCCCATTATTAATTTTTTTAAATTTGCATACACAACAAAGGTGAATTGTGATTCCAGTCTGTAAGCATTCTTTGTCTGCAATGACAGCTCATGCTGCATCACAATGAATGATTTGAATTTCAAACAAGTTCCAGATTTTCCCAAGATATAATTGCAGATTTGAGTGCACTCTCTTATTACCTTTGTGATGCCGATATCACTTTGTTAGGTGCAAGCTACTGCTCACAAAAAAGCGCACGAAAAGCCACTCATTTGTAGCTGCCAGGCCCCCTTGTAGCCACGATTACCTGTGTTTGTCTGTTTACACGAGTATTTTTTGTAGCGCAAAGGCCAGACTAACTGCTAGGTACTACACCACCACAGTGAATATACTTTAGATAGATACTGTGCTGGATTAACTCAGCGGGTCTGGCAGCATCTCTGGAGAAAATGGGTGGGTGACGATTCTTCAGGGAAGAAGGGTTCAGACACCCGAAACGTCACCCACCCTTTAACTCCAAAGATGCTGCCAGACCCGCTGAGTTACTCCAGCACTTTGTCTATCTTTGGTATAAACCAGCGTCTACAATTCCTTCCGAGACAATGAATATACTGTTTGCTTGGTTACGTCAAGGCCATAAAGGGAAATAGAATGCAACTTTTCTTTGTCCCCAGTTGTGCACATGCTGGCTGTGGGTCATTTTTTTTTATTAATTAGAAGCAGATTTTCTGAGTATATTCACATCCTGTGTGTGGATTAGAAACCAACTAACCCTGTTTCGCTCCATTGCAAGATAGCATCTGAGCACGGTGACTCTGTGTGCTGATCCCACAGGGCTACCTACCATCAGATACAATCGTCTCACTATTTGCTGTTTGCTTGATTGTATTTGTGTATAATATATCTGATTGATCGGATAGCACGCAAACAAAAGCTTTTCAGTATACCTTGGTACACATGACAATAATAGACCTAAAACCTTTCCATGTCCTTCGTCACTGCTAAGACTGGTGAGCATCCTGTACGTAAAGCTCCACCATGGCTTCTCACCCCACCCCTCTGGTGAATAGAGTAGAGTAGTTTTTGATCATTATTTTGATGACCCTTGGTGCTTTTTATTTCCAGATATCTGTAGTTATCTTGATATAAATGTTCAAACTGCCATTTTGTGTTTAACTCCATATCTGTTGTCTGCCTTTGGGATCAATAATCCAGTAAAAGAGCCACTTTGCTCTGTACCCTAATGCATTTATTCAATTAGTTGTTGGTGTGAGCTTTTTGTTTTGGTATGGCACAAGGTGTCCTCGTCGTACACAAACAATAACTACATCATTGAGATCCATGATGTTGGTTTGACTTGTCTTCTGCCCACTCTTGGTGCCTTGAATAACTTTATTTTCTCTCTATCATTAGAGCATGAGTTCTGTGATGCCAGAAGGGTTGGCTGTGATGGTTTTGAAAGCATTGTTCCAGGAGCTACATGTTCAGGTGAGTGTCAGAAAATCCAAACACCTCTGAGAAAAAGCCCAGATAAATTGGTGAAGGTTTCCTTCAAACCACCTTCTGACCCAAACCCCCACCTATGGTTTGTCCTGAATATAGACTTTGGGGGGAGGTTAATTTCTAGAATGCAGATTATATCTGCACACTGACTATCTTTATAAACCAGGACCAAAATGATTCGGTCATAAACCGACGCAATGTGCTGGAGTAACTCAGCAGATCCGGCAGCATCTCTGGAGAATTTGGATAGGTGACATTTTGGGTCTGGTCTGAAGAGGCCCGAACCGAACGTCACCTGTCTATGTTCTCCAAAGATGCAGTGTGACCCGATGAGTTACTCCAGTACTGTGGTAAACTAGCATCTGCAGTTCCTTGTCATACATCATGTCCACTTGGCCACTTAAAATCTCTAATACAACGGGAAGTGATTTGTTTAAGGTATTGATGGTCTTTTTTACGGAGTGAAGTCTTGAATCTGGTACACGATGGAGACGTTAAAGAAGGGTGTTGTCTCTTTAACATGAGCTTTTCTTTCATCCTTTAGTCACTATTACAGTCTGACAGGTATTCAGTATACAGCATAATCACCAATTTCATGGACAACAGAGAGCAAGGTAAACGTTTTTCATTCTGATTTCATCTGACATTTTCTTTTCAAAGGACAATCGTAGTTTATAGAAAGCAGCCAGAAAGGCAGAAGTGGCCATAATGTGATCTGTCACTATTTTCTTTAGCAGTAGCAAACCTCTTTGGGTGATTTGGCATCTATCGCTCAGCCCTATGTAAAAAAAAGTAGCTTCACAGTACACTGATTTGGTTATATATAAGGAAGACAATCCAAATAAAATGCACAAACATCTGCAGTAACTCAGTAGTCAGGCAGCATCTCTGGAGAACATGGATAGGTGATGTTTCAGGTCAGGACCCTTTTTCAGACTGAGGCACTTTGTGTCTATCTTTGGTATAAACCAGCATCTGCAGTTCATTTTTATTAGATTTAGTGTTGTTTAGAGATACAGCATGGCAACATGGTCGACTGAGTCCACATCGATCACTAGTTCTATGTTATCCCACTTTCTCGTCCACTCTACACACACCTCGGGCAATTTACAGAGGCCAATTAACCTACGAACCCACACGCCTTTGGGACCTTGAGTGAGGGTGGGGATTTTATTACTTTCCAAACCCATACTGAAAATTTCTGCCGAGTCACCGTGACACTTTCTTTGTTTAACCCCATTTTGCATTTTGTTCCCTCAGAAGTCAATAGTGAGTATTTCTTCTGAGTTATTGTACAATGTAACACTAATTTTTGCACTGTTTGCTCTTCTGGGCTTAGAGCTGAAGGGTCTGGGAGCGGATTTCACATTTGGTTTTATTCAAGCGATGGATGGAGAGAAGGACCCAAGGAATTTACTAATGGCCTTTCAGATCTCCAGAGACCTCATCGCAAATGATTACGACCTTGGTACGTATATGTGTAACAGGTCTGGATAAATTACACTTTTACTTGCACTGTACAATGCAATTCATGTGCAGCTCAAAAGCAAGTAATTTCAGATTTTTGCCACCGCTGACACAACCTGAGACTCTACTGGAATATCTTGGGAGATGTTTATCCTCGGTCGCGCCTCCAGTTTAAGAACTGTTGTAGTTGTCTTTTTGCATTTGGGGATGAGTGCAGCTGATTAAAGTTGTATGTTGGCATGAATCTACATAGCAGCTGCTAGTGAGGATGGACTCTGTCACCTAAATGATTACTTCGAACATTCAATGGGAATGTAAAGTTTTTTTTTTTTTCTCATGGCATCAAAGATCATGGTACATATGCTGATCATTATTCTTCACTGGAAATTTGGCACCCACAACAATTTAGTTTGGTGTATGGAAGGTATCAAATTTGCCGTTTGGGAGCTTAAGTTGCCTGAGTGAGAAAGATTGGATTTGTGTTTTAACTCTGCCCTCTTCCCCCCCCCCCCCCGCCCCCCTCTTGTACGTCTCCCCCTAACCCATCTTCCTCAGTTAATCACTGTTAACCTCTTACTTGGATTCTAATTTGATAAGCATGTATCATAATAGACAATAGACAAGAGGTGCAGGAGTAGGCCATTCAGCCCTTCGAGCCAGCACCGCCATTCAATGTGATCATGGCTGATCACTCTCAATCAGTACCCCGTTCCTGCCTTCTCCCCATACCCCCTCACTCCGCTATCCTTAAGAGCTCTATCCAGCTCTCTCTTGAAAGCATCCAACGAACTGGCCTCCACTGCCTTCTGAGGCAGAGAATTCCACACCTTCATATCATATCATATCATATCATTTATATACAGCCGGAAACAGGCCTTTTCGGCCCTCCAAGTCCGTGCCGCCCAGTGATCCCCGTACATTAACACTATCCTACACCCACTAGGGACAATTTTTACATTTTACCCAGCCAATTAACCTACATACCTGTACGTCTTTGGAGTGTGGGAGGAAACCGAAGATCTCGGAGAAAACCCACGCAGGTCACGGGGAGAACGTACAAACTCCTTACAGTGCAGCACCCGTAGTCAGGATCGAACCTGAGTCTCCGGCGCTGCATTCGCTGTAAAGCAGCAACTCTACCGCTGCGCTACCTTCACCACTCTCTGACTGAAAAAGTTCTTCCTCATCTCCGTTCTAAATGGCCTACCCCTTATTCTTAAACTGTGGCCCCTTGTTCTGGACTCCCCCAACATTGGGAACATGTTTCCTGCCTCTAATGTGTCCAATCCCCTAATTATCTTATATGTTTCAATAAGATCCCCCTCATCCTTCTAAATTCCAGTGTATACAAGCCTAATTGCTCCAGCCTTTCAACATACGACAGTCCCGCCATTCCGGGAATTAACCTAGTGAACCTACGCTGCACGCCCTCAATAGCAAGAATATCCTTCCTCAAATTTGGAGACCAAAACTGCACACAGTACTCCAGGTGCGGTCTCATAATCTCGAACTAAGTCATGTAGATGAGACTCACAGAATCCATGATGGATGATCTCAGCTGTTCCAGTTAGAGGTTGCTGGCATTGTTTTTATGTACCTTGAATGCTGGTATCAGACAAAAGGCCAATGAGGATTCCTGCTCCTGATTAATAAACAAAATAGACATAGAGCTAGACAGCATGGAAACAGGCCCTTCAGTCCAATTCGGCCAAGGTGCCAAACCGGTCTAATCTCATATCATTCCAAAACCTATCCATGTACCAATTTGGGTGTCTACATTAAATCTCGTGTTTGTTCCCGTCTTCACCACTTCCTCTGGTAGCTTGTTCCATATACGTGCCACCCTCTGTGCAAAAGTGTTATCTCTGTTGCCCTTGCGAGCGGCACCTGAAAGGTGAACTAAATAGGAATTTTCTGTTGCTGTCTTTCTGTTTTCAGGGTCTTTTGTGGAGGAGCTCTTTGAAATCACTTCATGCTATTTTCCAGTTGATTTTACACCGGTGAGTTTTTTTTCTTTATAAAGTTACCATTTGAATGAATGGAGTTTGAGAAAAGTAGCAAATTCTATCATTGTTTTGACAAAATCATCTTGTTAAAGGACAATAAATTTCTAATGTAATTTATTCCCATTTGATGACTATTAGGTTACACTTGTGCAGTGGTTACAATAAGATTTTTTTTTTCTGACAGTAATTGACTGATGCAAGGTCAAGTATCAAATCTTAGGTGAAGGGGAGACAATACTGGGGAGTTCGAGCCTTGGATCTTATTAAGTCTTGGGGAGGGCAGGTTTTAGCATCGTGTTGGAGTGGGGAGAAGAATGTCTTGAATTATTTAAAATTAAAGCAAGAGTTTTAAATTTTGAACAAAACAATAGCAAAAAAATGGAATGAATCGTAAAGGTGGGGGAAGTGTGAATTAATTATTCACGTGAGAGTGTCTCTCTAGTTTAGTCTAGTTTATTGTCATATGCTCAAGTGCAGCTTGTGGTACCAGCTGGAAAAAAGCACTTAACTCAATTGGGGGTATAGGACAAACCAATTAAGTTGAAATGGATTTCATTGTGCATTGATATTTTAAAAAACTGACCACTCTGTTTTTTTGTTTGTAGCCTTCGACTGACCCACACGGAATAGCTCAAGACGATCTGGTGCTGAGCCTGAGATCTGTTCTTTCTGCGACACCTCGGTTTGCAGAGGTATCTATTGGAAATCTCATATCTTAGCTTTCATCCATCACTTCTACTGTGATGACCTAAATGCAAACTTCTTCTTTTACTTTACTTATTATTGTTGATGGAAAACTTAATTTGGTTTACCACTGTCCAGAAAATAACATGTTTTCCAAACTGATCTGGCCGAGATATAAAACACTACGCAGGGTCCTTGCGTCATTACAGTTTTCGGAGATGGCCAAGTAATTCACTTGGGAGTACCAAAACCACAACATGCCTCTTCAACTGGTGGACTACAACAGTTTAAGCCAGGCGCGTGCGACTAGCTGCCTGGAAAGATGTTGAAGGCAGAAGCCTGCACTAAAAACATCTTGGATAGCCATAAGACGTCCTCCTTGTGAAAATGAAGCCCTTAAGGTCCCCTTTTGAATTTTGTTTCACTCCGAACTCTATTCCATTCAATGATAATTTGGGACTGGCAAGAATTGCTGCCATTTTCATCAATCCTGCGTATGACTAAATTTTAAAATAAGGCCACTTTAATAAGATCACGGCTTAACGTCAACCCACTTTGATTCCGCAATAGTACAAAGGATTTTCAGCTTCAGCTTTGAATGATATACCCTCACCAGCACTCAACATCAGGCCTTGAGTTTACTTGGCAATTTAGTTGTGTACCTCTATGCATTTTCTGTGAATTTGTTTTTGTTCTTGGCACACAGTTCCTGCTGCCACTTCTGGTGGAGAAGCTGGATTCAGATGTTCAGAACGCAAAGGTGGATTCCCTTCAAACTCTGGTAAGTGAGGAGCTTGGTTGTTAGCATTTTGCTTGTGGATCGTGTGTGTCACTACACATCCACTGCTTGGCTTTGGTTTAGCTACTTGCCACGTTTGTTACTTTCAATCCATTGTTCTTAGTGGGTAAATGCAGACAGCTGCAACTAAACAGCGGCACATCTAATAGAGCCGCTGCCTCACAGCGCCAGGGACCTGGATTCAATCCTGACCTCGGGGGTTGCCTGGAGTTGCACGCTCTCCCTGTGACCTGATGGGATTCCTCCAGGTGCTGTGGATTCCTCCCACATCCCAAAGCACTTCCTCGGCAGTGCCTCCCGAGCCAGTACATTGGACTACTGTTTGCAAGCCTTGTGCACCATTCGTATAACTGCTGTTCCATCATTGTTGCTGGGCCAAACATTTAGCACTCCCATGATCCAGGTGAAGCTCACAACCACCAGAACACAGTTTAAGAATAAGGGGTAGGCCATTTAGAACGGAGATGAGGAAAAACTTTTTCAGTCAGAGAGTTGTAAATCTGTGGAATTCTCTGCCTCAGAAGGCAGTGGAGGCCAGTTCTCTGAATGCATTCAAGAGAGAGCTAGATAAAGCTCTTAAGGATAGTGGAGTCAGGGGGTATGGGGAGAAGGCAGGAACGGGGTACTGATTGAGAATGATCAGCCATGATGACATTGAATGGTGGTGCTGGCTCGAAGGGCCAAATGGCCTACTCCTGCACCTATTGTCTATAACACCAAGGGAGGGCCAATAAACATCATGCTTGAGACCTTGGCATCCTCAGCATTAGTAAAAATAAATCTTCTCCCTGTGTTCTTTGTCTTTCAGATGGCATGCTGCAAAGACTATAGGATGAAAGATCTGAAAGAATTCCTACCAGCTCTTTGGCATTCCATACGCAGAGAGGTAAGAGAAAGGAGGAATACCTTGCAGCATCTGCTTGTGGCCTCGATACCAGCTTCAGCACAGTTTGTCTTAATTGGAGACTGAGATCCAAGCCCCCTCTCGTGGGACTAAAGCGGAGGTTGGGACTTTCGTCAGTTGTTGCGGGATGGGGAGATGCACTATACAAATGCCTTGTCCCTGAACTGAGCTTGTTGCCTGAGGACTTTGGATTGTGAAGCTACACAGTGGCGCAGTGGTAGTGTTGCTGCCTTACTGTGCCTTACAAGTTCGATCCTGACTATGGGTGCTGTCTGTATGGAGTTAGTATGTTCTCCCTGTAACGTGTGGGTTTTCTCCGGGTGCTCCGGTTTCCTCCCACATTCCAAAAACGGTGCCGGTTTATAGGTTAATCGGCTTCTGTATATTGTCCCTTGTGTGTAGATAGAACTAGTGTACGGGATGCTCGTTCGTCTGCTTGGGCTGCTTGGGCCGAAGGGCTTGTTTGCACACTGTATCTCTAAAACTAAAAACTGAATTATTAAAAAAGTTAGATGCCAACGACTATATTTTTACTTGTGAGCTAGACCAAAACTGGATGTCATTAATATCAGAAAATTACTGATAAATCCATTTGGAAATAGAAATGTAAAAGATTGGATTGTTTACCTCACTATTACAGGGCCACAAATATAGATCATCTTCAGGGAAATATGACAACATGGAAAAAGGCACAGCAAGTGGTGCGAAAGTGTTGGATGAAGAGGGGTTTTGGGAAGTTTGACATGGAGCAAAAGCACAGACAGGGACTGAATAAGGCAGTGACTGAATTAACCAGTCAGCAATGACTTGGTGATTATTTTGTTGGAAATATCACGTACAGGGCTGTTTTACAAGCAACACGGGTTTAGAATATCCTCTTGTAATTTGAAGTCAGTCTGAAGGTGGGTTCTAACCCGAAACGTCACCCACTCCATTTCTCCAGAGATGCCGAGTTACTCTATTACTTTGTGCCTATCTCTTGCTATAAGTTTCTGGGCATCAGTTGTGATGGGCAATTTCCTTTTATGGAGAGCATTCAAATTAATTGGGTGACCTACTGCACCCTCATTTCCAATGCTGTCTAGCCAGTTTAATTGTTGGTGAATGTGATGTTTCACGTGCAGTGAACCATCGTGAGCTTTATACCAAGTATTCATTTTAAGGCACAAAGTGCTGGAATAACTCAGCGAGTCAGGCAGCATCTGTGGAGAACATGGATAGCTGACATTTTGTGTTGGGACCCTTCTTCTGAAAGCCCTTCTTCATAAGGCCGGGAAGGGTCCCGACCCAAAACGTCACGAATCCATGTTCTCCAGAGATACTGACTGACCCACTGAGTTACTCCAGCGCTGTGTGCCTTTTTTTGTTGTTGTAAATCAGCATCTGCAGTTCCTTGTGTCTACAAGTACTCATTTTCTTCTGTCTAGGTCTTTCAGACAGCAGTTGAAAAAGTGGAGACTGAAGGTCTAGCTGCTCTCCAGGCAATCGCGACCTCCCTGTCCAAGTCTGTCATTGATTCGGATGCAGAGGATAGCCTGGATACTTTCCTTAACAATGTTCTACGAGGTGTGTGCAGAAGACACTGTGCTATACGACCAGAGCAATGCCTTTCATTCATTCATTGATCCTGTGCAGTAATGTAGTATCTTGAAATCTGTCCCCTTTCTGTCTTCTCTCAGACTGTGAGCATCACTTGTGTGAACCGGACATGAAACTTGTTTGGCCAAGTGCCAAACTTCTTCAAGCAGCAGCGAGTGCTTCCTACAGGGCATGGTGCAAGATTACCAGCTGCATTTTCCCTCTGCTCTTGGAGCAATTTAACAAACATAAACAGGTAAAGTGAGAACAATTGCTCAGCTTTGAGGTACAGCATGGAAACGGGCCCTTCCGACAACCGACTCCTTACTGACCATCATTCACCCAGTTACACGAGTTCCATGTCATCCCACTTTTGCATCCACTCCCTACACTAGGGGCAGTTTACAGAAGGTCAATTAACCAACAAACCTGTACATCTTTGGGATGTGGGAGGAAACCATGGTTACAGGGAGAACGTGCAAATTCCACACAGCATGTTGAGGTCAGGTCAGGATCAAGCCTGGTTCTCTGTCGCTATGAGTCAGCAGCTCTACAAGTTGTGCCACTTACAGTGTTGGCAAGAAACACCAGAGTCTATAATCCATAATTTAATGCGAGAAAGTGGTTATGCACTTTGGTAAAAGGAATTCAAAGATAGGCTCATACTTTAAAGAAGAAAGGGTGCAGATGAGTGAAGTGTTGATGGATTGAAATGTTCTCCTGCCTGACTCCATGTCTACAGGCAGATACAGCAAGTGGAATGGAAGGCAAATACCATCTTGGCCTTTTGGAACATAGACCAGTACAGCACAGGATCAGGCCCTTCAGCCCACAATCTTTGCGCTGAGCACGATGCCAAGATAAACTGATCTCATCTGCTTTTTCATGATCCATATTCCTTTCTTCCTTGCCTATCTAAAAGCCCCTTGAACTCTACGTGCCTATCTAAAAGCCCCTTGAACTCTACTGATACATCCGCCTCCACCACCACCCCTGGCAATGCTTTCCAGGCCCCCACCACTCTGTATTTAAAAAAAAGACTTTCCCTGCACATCTCCATTAAACTTTGTCTCCCTCACCTTATAAGTCCTCTAGTGTTAGACATTTCTAACCTGGGATAACGTTTCTGACTGTCTGCCCCATCTATGCCTCATAATTTTAAATACTTCCATCAAGTCTCCCCTCAAATCTCCAACCTTTTGCAAGAGGGTTGGAGTTTAGAAATGGGGAAGTACTGTTACAATTGTACAGGGTACAGTGCACAGTTTTGATCCCTTTAAGGATGGAGATACAGGCATTGAAGGCAGTCCAAGAGATTCTTAAAGTTACCTCCTGGGCTGAGAGAATTCTACTATCACAAGCAGGTAGTTAGACTTATATTCTTTGGAGATCAGAGAATGAGCGGTGATCTATCAGATTACCAAGAGTGTCAAAGATTACAGTGGGAAAGCAGAATGAGGTTGAGAGGGAACAATAGAAGGAACCATGATGGATGCTGGAGCAGACTCAATGGGCCGAATGGCCTAATTCTGCTCCCAAGTCTTATGGACAATCTGTCATCCTGAGGTTTTCATGAGGTTTTGAAAGTGTAATTAGTCTCCACCATCCTTTCACAGATCACGGCTTCTGAAGGCTTATGCATTCAGATATGCTGTGGATGTTGAGGGTCCTGTAGCAATGCAAAGAAAAGCAGGTGAATACTAGTGCCCCAGGCGACACCTTCAGCAGCTCCTGCTCTGCCCTGTCCATGCTGTCCTTGCTGCCAGAGAGATGCTTAAAAGCTATTCAAATTTCATACAGTAGGAAAAAACATCGAGTGGTTCGGCAATGGGCCTGCACTTCCTGAAATTTATACGGCTGAGGGGGGACGTCGTTGAACCTTACCGAATAGTGAAAGGCCTGGATGGAGTGGATGCAAAGAGGATGTTTCCACTACTGGAAAGTCTAGGACTAGATGGCACAGCCTCACAATAAACGCCCCAGAATATCTTTAGAAAGGGGATGAGGGATTTCTTCAGTCAGAGGGTGGTGAATCTGTGGTGAATCTGTGGAATTCATTGCCGCAGACAACTCTCGAGGCAAAGTCATTAGGTATTTTTAAAGCAGAGATTGACAGATTCCTGATCAGCAGGGCTGTCAACGATTCTGGGGAGAGGGCAGGAGAATGGAGTTGAGAGAGGAAGATAGATCAGCCATGATTGAATGGTGGTAGACTCAACAGGCCAAATGGCCTAATTCTGCTCCTGTGACTTATCAGATCAGTAAGGATTAATGTCATTCACGAGTACAATGCACGGTGAAGTACATAATGCATAGAAAGAACCCACCAGACGGAAGAGCCACTAGTTTTGGTGCCATTTTCACAGTCCCAGCTGCAGCTGGCCACAAAGGCCCGTCGCAGCCGTCTCCTCTGCCTCACGGCAGTTAACGAAACTAATGGCGCAATGTTATTTTTCTTTTGCAGAGTAGCCAACGTTGGACCATCTTGGGAATTCTGAAGATTTTTATTAAACTTGCTGACAATTGGAGCAGAGATGAGGAAGGTGTGTGTTTTTTTTCCAGTCTGGATGTTCACATCTGTGTGTGTGCCTGTATCATTATGGAAATTGGGGGGTGGTGATGGATTTTTTCACTGATTCCTTGCTTGGTGTGCTCAATCTGTTTCCAGGAATGTGAGTGCTAATAGAATAAGTAGGAAGAGGAGTCATTATAGCATCACATATAGGGAGAAGCATTATCAACAGCACTATTGTGGTTAAGAATGTGTAGCTGTCATATGTACTGACAACAGAGCAATGAAATTGCACCGTGTGCAATAAAACAGAGCAATGCAGTTCGCTTACCAAATAAAGATGGGGGTTAAGGATGCCATCATCCACCTGCTCCATCATTTCTATGCTCACCTGGATAATCCAGGAAGCACTGTGAGAGTCATGTTTTTTGACTTCTTCAGTGCTGTTAACACTAGCCCGCAATGCTAGGGAGCAAGCTGCCGAAGATGCGGTTGGATGCTCCATTGGTGTCCTGGATTACAAACTACCTGACTGGACGACCACAGTATGTCAGGCTGCAGAACTGTGTCTCGGACCCCACAGGGGACGGTCCTCTCTTCCTGTTCACCATCTACACCTCTGACTTCAGATATAACTGACTCCTTCCACCTGCAGAAGTTCTCTGGTGGTAGCCAGAGCCATCTTCTTCGCTGTCATGCGCTGGGCAGCAGGGCGAAGGCTGCGGACGCCAATAGGATTAACAAACTCATCAGGAAGTCTGGCGCTGTCCTGGGGGAGGAGTTGGATTCATGGGAGGGGGTCTTGGAGGGGAGGATGCTCCTCAAACTGTGAAGGATCTTGGACAATACAGCTCACCCCCTCCATGACATACTGGTCAACCTGAGGAGCACCTTCAGCAACAGTCTGGTTCCACCAAGATGCAGTGCAGTACAGAACACCACAGGAGATCCTTTTTCCCATTGGCTATCAAACTGTACAACAACTCTTCCTTCTGTCGTGGGGTAGACTGACTCCCCCCTACTCCCAATCTTTGCACATCCCCAATCCTTTCCACTCATCACTTTAATTTCATGTATCTTGTGTTTTATGACTGTTGGCAGATCAAATTCCCTCCTGGGATAAATAAAGTTCTATCGTATCGTTACTGCAGCTTAACAGGCCTGTAAATGCAGTAAAATTCTATAAATGTATTACAAACACTAGTGCAAAAACCAAAGTCCTTTGTGCAACCATAGACAGTCCGTAGAAGTTCATACGGAGGCACAATGAGCTGCAAATGCTGGTTTGTAAAAAGACACAGTGCTGGAGTAACTCAGCGGGTCAGGCAGCATCTCTGGAGAACGTGGGCAGGTGATGTTTCCGGTCTGGATCCTCCTTCAGATTGCGTGCAAGTGCGCACGAGAGATTATGGATGCTCAGGAACTTCAAGCTGTCGATCATCCATAAGGCACCTCCTTCATCGAGGACAGAGTTCTGTTCATTCCCGGCTTTCTTAAGTCAGCAACTAACTCTTTTACATTTTGCATACCCAGACGTATAAATATTGATTTCTCCAATTTCAAGTAACCCCTGCATTCTCCTTCTCTCCGCTGCTCCCCCACCCTAGACCTTCTGCTAGTTCCATTATTCTCATCCATATATTCCTTCGTTATCACCCCTTCCACAAGCAACAATGGACCATTGAGGACACCACTTTTCCTTGGTTGTTGGTGTCGGCTCTGATTTGTTCCGAACCTTTTCATGCCTCTAGTTTCCCTCTCCCCTGACTCTCGTTCTGAAGAAGGGTCTCAAGCTGAAATGTCACCTATTCCTTTTCTCCACAGATGCTGCCTGACCTGCTGAATTACTCCAGCATTTTGTGTCTATTTTCTCTTGCAATGTTTGCTTGACTGTTGAGTATTCTCCCAGCTCTCAACCCACATCACTGTGAGGCAACTCTGGCTGGAGACTAAAGGTCATGGAATAAACCAGAGCAAACCAAGCCCTGAACTCTGCATCTGTCCCTCTCCCATAACTCAAAAGAATATTGTTTATTTTCCCATAGAAATCTTTGCGGAGGACTGTACATTGAGTAGATGTGTGCTATAGTGAGACAGCTGTGGTAAAGTTCTTTGGGAATAATCTTCACAGAGCATAGTCTGTTCCCTTTGTTTGCATGCTATAATCAAATAAAACAGCACCAATACTGTCCCTCTGAGCTTGTCCTGTGGGAAATCAAGCTGTGCAGAAAAATGTTGTAATCCTGCCAATTTTTAAAAAATATTTTGTACTAAGATTTTAATAGCGTGAAAAGCAACTGGCTTTGATTTTATTTTTGTTCAATCATTGTTTACACAATCCTCCTTGGCCAAACCATTGAGTTTAATCATTTTACCCAGGATGAAGCTATAAGCTTCCCACATGCTTAAGCTTTGGAGCTCTCTCTCTGCTGCTCTCCTTAAAGACTCCTCCTTTATCAAAGATTTTGCTCAATTACCATAATATTCTTTTTTATAGCTCGATATTAATTTTGACTTATTTCAGGATCGTTCCTTGCTAGGTTTTTAGAAGTTGGTGGCTTTACATATATGCCATGCCTTTTTTTTTGCGACACTACGGCGTACAGGCATCTCTAAAAGGTTTAATAAATAGATTTTCAAATGTTTAGACTTTTTTATATTGCAGAAAGATTAATAAACCATTAAAAAAAAAAGTAAACAAATTAAATTAGGCAGTCGGGCACTTAAACGGCTTAACCAGTTTATAGGGCAAAGTTCTTTAAAAAAAGCTGGCGCGGCATAATGGCGCAGCGGTAGAGTTGCTACCGTACAACGCCAGCGAATTAGGTTCGATATTGACTATGGGTGCTGTCTGTATGGAGTTTGCATGTTTTTCCTGGTGTGGCTTCAAATCTATATTTTCCTCTTGGTTTTATCTAATTGTGTTTTTGTTTTGTTTTCCCTCCTTGCAGATGAGAATTCCCTCTGTGCCTTTAAGGATCAACTCTGTGCCCTGGTTTTCTCTGCACTGACCGATTCCAGTGCCCAGTTACAGATTGTGGGCACCAGCACTTTGGCAGTCCTGGGATCCCAGCAAGGTTCAGATCCTTAAACTTTGCTATCTATGTTTTCCCTTTATATTTGTGAAAGAGCTTTATCAAATTGTTCGGGTGAGTGCACAGAATTATTAACCCAGGGTAGGAGAATCAAAAACAGGAGGACATGAGGAGGTGAGAGGTGGCAAGATTTAATCAGAACCCGAGGGGCACGTTTTGCACACGGAGGGTGATGGGCATTTGGAACAAGTTGCCCAAGGAGGTGGTTGACGCAGGTAATATAACAATATTTAAAAGTCATTTAGACAGCTGCACGGATCAGTAAGGTTTCGAGGGATATGGGCTAAACATGGGCAAATGGGTCTCGTGTGGATGAGGCATCTTAGTCAGCATGAACAAGTTGGACCGATGGGCCTGTTTCCGTGCAGTATGACTTTGACTTGAGTCGCTTGAGCAACCTGTGAACAGCTCTCTTGTATCTGGCTTTTGGTGTGTCACTTCAGATCTTGCTCTTGGTGCGTGACCGGATCTGGCTCTTGGTGTGTCACTTCAGATTTCTCTCATGCCCTAGGTTTGCTGTCGCCCTCCGACATTGAGCTAAGCGTAGATCACTTGAACAGACTGATCCTTCAGGAGGACGACCCACAGGTTTGGTGAGTGTATTTGGTTGTTATTTGATCTCAGTCAGCACAACTCTCAGATTATTTTTATAAACTTGAGTATAATCTGATTTTCTTCTGTCTCAGTGCAGACTTTAGACTTTGACTCTGGTACTGTTATGCTACAATGCAGAAAAATATATTGTGCACTGCGTGTCTTTCCCTTCGCTCTACCTATTGTAGTTAACTTTGGCTTGATTGTATTTGGGCATAGTATTATCTGATTTGATTGAATAGCACGCAATAGTCAAGAGTGTTTTATTGTCATGTGACCCCAGGTGGAACAATGACATTCTTGCATGCCATTCTTACATGCAAAACAAAACTATTCCTCAAAAAACAGGACAATAATAAACCTAAACCACTCACCTTGGCACTGGAGAGTTTAAGTAGATTTGACCTGTTCTGTGGCTGCTGCAGTATATTGACATTAATTTTAACTGAAGATAGGATTGAGCTGTATATTGACTGCTGCAGGAACATAGTGGGTCAAGCAGCATCAGGGGAGGGGGAAGGAATTGTTGGTATATCTGGTTGAGACCTGCTCCAGACTCTGACAATAAAGCCTTGTTGCCATCCTCGCTATTTGTGGCTGAATATTTGCTGTTGATTGTGCGTCTCAATTTCACTTTACACTGGCTAAAATATTTGATCACGCCTCTGCGTCATGCCTTGGGACACTTTGAAGGTGCTTTAAAAAATGCTGACTTTATTTAACCTTTTCCTCCTCAGTGCTGCAGCGTTGGAAACCTCTGCGACCATATCTGCAATTCATCCCTCTGCCTTCATCAGCAAAATGGTTCCAGCATTGACAAGAGAGCTGAGCACTGGTATATTTCACTGCTGTATTTAATATTTTACAATACACATTCAGCATTGCATACATCCCACAAAGGCATATAAAGCTATGTAATGCTAAAAGACCGTTAATAGATCAAGCAAGATCCAACAAGCACCTGCTAGTTGATTGGATCATGTTGTGCAATGGGAGGCCATTTGGTCCATTTTGCCTGCAGAGCTGCGCAGTGGTAGAGCTGCCAGCTCACAGCGCCAGAGACCCGGATTCGATCTTGACCTCGGGTGCTCTCTGCGTGGACGTGCGTGACGGTGCAGCGAGTGACCTGCGCTTTGACTGTAACAAGTGACTGGTGTGTTGACGTTACAGAGCCCATGGAAGCGAAGGACGACGTGGAGCCACCTGCACTGACCAGGCACGTTCTGCACCAGCGCAGTGTCCGGGCTCTGGCAGCCATCTCCACTCATCCCAGCGTCGTGCAGAAAACCGTCCCTGTCCTGTTGAAGCATCTGACCGATTTACAGAAAGGTGAGTCTGTGATGGAACAAGTTCCAAGCGATTGGAGGGGTTGTTGGAAGTTCGAGAACTTTGTTCAAAGTGGCACAATGCCACAGCTGGTAGAGTCGCTATATCAGAGACAGAGAACTGGGTTCAAACTTGACCTCTCATACTGTCTGGGTGGAGTTTGCTCATTTTTCCTGTGCCAGTGTTGGTTTCCTCTGCTTTTGTCCCGCATCCCAAAGACATGCGGGTTTGAAGGTTAATTGGCCTCTGTAAATTGTGTAAAAATGAGAAAGTGGGATAAGATAGTCAGACGTCCGTGTGAACAGGTGATCAATGATTGGCCTGGACTCAGTGGACCGAAGGGCCTGTATCCATGCTGTATCTCTGAACTAAATGAAAACTTCTAGCTATTCTCTCTTTGAATAGGAACTGTTAACAAAGCAGGCAGAATTTTCTGTGCCATGGAGAGGCTTGCAAAACCACTTCCCTGTCGTTAATTGGTGTTGATTAGTGAGGGTAGTGCAGTGGATAATGGGGTGCAAATTGATATCTCCCTCCAAGTGGCACCACAAGTCGATCTGGTGGTAAAGAAGCTTGGTTTAATTGTTCATGGTGTTGAGAACAAACATTGGGAAGCGATGTTGCAGCTGTATAAGACTTTGGCAAGACCATGTTTGGTGTGTACTGTACTGTTCTGGTTACTGTATTGCAAGAAGGATGTGGAGACTTTGGAGAGGGTGCTGATCTATCAGGATTCTGCCTGGGTTAGAGGATGTTAGCTACAAGAAGGGGTTAGACAAATTTGGATTGTTTGAGGCTTGGACATGTCAGGTAGTCAGAACCTTTTTCCAGGGTGGAAATGTCAAATCTAGAGGGTATAGCTTCCAGGTGAGAGGGTGAAAGTTTAAAGGAAATTTGAGACGTGTTTTTAGAGTGGTAGATGCCTGGACACGCTGCTAGGGTAGGTGGTGGAAGCATCTACTATAAATTTAAGAGGCATTGAGACAGGCGATAGAGGAATAAGGACTTTGTGAGGGCAGATGGGGTTAGCTTGCAAAAGGTCACAAAGTGTCCTTTTTTCGAAATCAGAAGTTTGGATAGGCACAGACATTGTGAGCAGAAGATGACTGTTCCTGGAAGAACAAGAAGGCAAAGCAGGGCAAACATATTCTGAAGAAGAGTCCTGACCCGAAATGTCACATGTCTATGTTCTTCAGGGGTGCTGCTTGACCCGCTGAGTTACTCCACCGTTTTGTTTGTTTCTTTGGTATGAACCAGCATCTGCAATTCCTTGTTACAACAGGGCAAACTTATCGATTGTCAGAGTAAACAATATTTCTTAACTAATCTCTGTCCTTTTCTGCTCCTGCGATGCGGCGTTTCGTGTTTGGTAAAGCCATGGAACACCTAAAATGGCCCAGTTGTCAGAAGAGCAGGGTCTCGTGCAGGAGCAGAGGGAGGGCAGAGTAGGGGCTGGTTAGCAGTCGGTTACAAATAACACTGGGTTAAAAATAATGAATCTCATTCTTGAAAAAGTTGGGAGACTAGGAGGAAAATATTGTTTACCCTGACAATTACATTTCCCCTGCTTTGCCTTCTCATTCTTCTAATGGGAGAGCACCTTCAGATCAACAACTGGGGGACAAGGAAGAGATTATTTTGTGACCTGGAATATAAAAGTTGGGAAGCCATGTTTCGGCTTTATAAAAAAATTTGGTTGGGCCACATTTAGTTTTAGTCATGAAGGTTCAGCATGGAAACGGGCCTTTCGGCCCACCAAGTCAGTGCCGACCAGTACGCTCATTCTATCCTACAAACTAAGGACAATTTACAGAAGCCAACTAACCTACAAACCCGCAGGTCTTTGGACTGTTGGGGGCAACTGGAGCACACGGAGAAAACCTACGCGGTCACAGGGAGCACGTGCTGACTCCACCCGCAGTCAAGGTGGAACCCGGGTCTCAGGTGCTGTAAAGCAGCAACTCTACCGTTGCACCACTCTGCCGCCCCAAAACCGACTGCAATGTTGTGTACAGTTCTGGTTACGAGGTGAAACTCCAAGGCGACTTGCGCTGGAGATCTCGCATCCAAGTAACGGGATGCTTAACGCTGGCCTCCTCTCTTGCAGAGAGCGCTGACTCCAAGGGAGACGTCGCCATCCTGACGTGCCAGAGCCTGCAGCGGGTAGTGGAGCAGTGCACGGATGACGGAGACAGCAGCCAGTACTTCCACCAAATGGTCGTTCCCTACCTGCTGGGGCTGGCAGTCCAGGCGTCGATCCAAGGCAAGTCTCATCACCAGCCACACACGCACACATCAGCAGCGTGAAGTATCTCGCTTGACAGCCCTCTCGACACGAAAGAACTTGACGGAGTTTCTGCTGCAGATTGTTTGTTGCACCGTTTAACTTTGCTGATGTAATTGTTCCTTTTATTATCTGTTATTATGACACATTAAATAAGCTACAGAAGTAGTAGTTGAGGCAGGTAACATAACATGTAAAATAACATTTAAAATCGCATTTATACGCAAAATGCTGGAGGAACTCGGTGGGTCAGGTCTTATCTCTGGAGAACATGGATAAGTGACGTTCAGAAGAAAGTCTTCAGAAGAAGGGTCTTGACCCGAAACGTCACCTATTCATTTTCTCCAGAGTTGTTATCTGACCCGCTGAGTTACTCCACCATTTTGTCTTTTTATTTAAACCAACACCTGCAGTTCATTTTTATTATATTTTATATAACATTTAAAAGATATTTGGACAGGTGCATGGGCAAGAAATGTTAGAGGGATATGGACCAAATGCGGGCAAATGGGACTAGCTTGGATCAGGCATTTTGGTCAGCATAGTGTTGGGCCGAAGGACTTTTTTCCACGCTGTCTGACTCGGACTCTAAATACTAAAGCTCCAATTAAATATGCTATCTGTTTCTGCAACATAAAAAACAAACTGCTGGAGGAACTCAGAGGGTTTAGCAACATCAGTGGAGGCTGAGCGATGCTTAATGTTTCAGGTCAAAGCCCTATGTCTGTGCTGGTGTGCAGAATCCAGCATCTGGAATTCCTTGTGGCTGCCGCAGGTTTCTCATTTCCATTAAACAGGAGGAGGCTAATCAGTGTTCTGGCTTTCTGACAAGACTTATTCTCTGTGTTCTCTCTCAAATGTTTTCTTTTCAATTATTTATTTATTCCGTATCCTTTCAAAGTTGTTAATGATCCAGCGAGAATGTTAATTTGTTTGGGGTCATTGAACCTGTCCATTGTGCATACACTCAAATTAACCCCTTGTTCCTTTTGAACATATTAGGATTGCATTTACTGAAACAACCTTGTCTACTCCAGGGATGTCGAGGGTAATGGGGAGAAGGCAGGAGAATGGGGTTGAGAGGGAAAGATAGACCAAGTGTGATTGAATGGCGGAGTAGACTTGATGGTCCGAATAACCTAATTCTGCTCCTATAACTTATGAACTAATGAACTCCAGCTATTTTTGTTTTTGTCCTTTTGTGTTGGAGGTAGATCATCTAATCCCGCACAGGCTAGGAATCCAACCTGTGACTGTAGACTGCAAGGGGGCATACAATCGATGCAGGGGTAGGCCATTTGGTCCCTCGCCTGCCTTTATTTCATTATAAAAGAACGCAAGGTCCTTTTGGGGTAATTCGGCAGGTCAGGCAGCATCTCGAGAACATGGATAGGTGACTTTTTGGGTCAGGACCTTCTTCCTTTAAAAATGTTTTTTAGTTGCAAGATGAGTGTTTTCATTCCAGGACATATTATTGTAAGTTCATAAGTTATAATAATAATAATAATAATAATAATTAGGCAGAATTAGGCCATTTGACCTATCAAGTCTCCTCCGCCATTTAATCATGGTTAATCTACGGACACAGTGGCGCAGCAGTAGAGTTGCTGCCTTACAGCGCTTGCAGTGCCAGAGTCCTGGGTTCGATCCCCACTACGGGTGCTGTCTGTACGGAGTTTGTACGTTCTCCCTGTGACCGTGTGGGTTTTCTCTGAGATCTTCGGTTTCCACCCACACTCTAAAGACGTACAGGTATGTAGGTTAATTGGCTTGGTGTGTGTGTAAAATTGTCCCTAGTGTGTGTGGGATAGTGTTAATGTGCGGGGATCGCTGGTTGGCGTGGACTCGGTGGGCCTGTTTCCGCGCTGTATCTCTAAAACTAAACTATCTTTCCCTCTCAACCCCATTCTCCTGCCTTCCCCTCGTAACCCCTGCCATCTTTACTAATCAAGAATCTTTTTTTGGTCTCGCCTAATAAAAAGGCAAATGGGTCCCGACCCTGAAATGCCACCTATCCATGTTCTCCAGAGATGCTACCTGACCCACTGAGGTACTCCAGCACTTTGTGTCGTATCTGTGGAGATCAACTGAGTTAACTAACATTTCAGCTCATTGCCCTTTCATCTGAACTAAATATGTACCCAGAACTTTTTCCGGCCTGAAAATTTAACTTTTTCTGTATCCACAGATGCTGTGAGTCCTGCTGGGTGTTTGAAATATCTTGTTCTTTCAAAATTATAGGATCTGCAGTCATTTGCTATTCTACAAAGCTGTAAATTGTAACACTGGTAATTTATATTGTCACATCTTCTGAATATAGAGGAGGTGGTTTAAATCATAAGTTTATTCCGAAGCACAGACTGATCAATAACGTGACTCCCATCCAATTCAATTAATGCCTCATTGATGTGTCTGAATCTGGCCTTCATCCCAGAGTACACTTCCTCAGTATTTATTATTCTGTAATAACCAATTAACTGTGGGAATGTTAATAGTGAGCACACATAATCCTGGCAGTCGTTCCCGTCCACGTTTATCATACTTATTTTTGGTGATGAAATGCACTGCACTTCAGATTTCCCTTTTTCAAAATAATGCTTTGGTGGGACAAGTCTGAAGCCTGGAGACACAAAAAACTGCAGGTGCCAGATTACTGAGCAAAAAACAAAGTGCTGGAGGAACCCAGTGAGGTCAGGCAACATCGTGGAGTTGAATGGACAGGCGATGTTTTGGGTTGGGAACCTTCAGCGATTTGGGGTGGAGATATCAAAGATGGGAGGGCATAGGTTTAATGTCAAAGGGGGAAAAGTTCAAAGATGTGCAGGGCAAGTTGTTTTAGTGGTGGGTGGGTGCCTAGAATGTGTTGGCAGGGGCGGTGGTGGAGACAGAAACACAATAGTGGTGTTTGAGGCTTTTGGATGGATACATGGATGTGCCGGGAATGGAGGAATATGGATCGTCCAGGCAGAGATTATTTTAACTTGGCATCAGGATTGGCACAGATATTGTAGCCCCTGCTCCAGAGCTGCTCCATGTTCTCCATGCTATTGTTCTTTATTTTGTTTCTCAAGCCTCTGCTGTAGGACGTGGTTCTGAAGTTCCACTTGGGGTCCTGTGTGAAGAAAAGGTCATTGCAGCACTGGGGACTGTGATCAGTACTGCCTACAGTCACAGGCAAACAGAGTAAGTGGTCACTATTTCTACATTCAAAATGATGCACAGCTAAATGCAAGGAAGTCGAAACAGTTGCCTAACTTCCCATCCCTCCAAACTTCCCCTCCCTCTCCTTTCCTTTGCACCTGAATGTCATTGGCTGATATCTACTTTCTGCCATTTTATACTCCTTTCAAGAAACGTGGGACGATTTTGTGACGTGAGTGTGGGTGCATTCATGCACCCTGTTCTTCACCCAATCCATACAGCTTACTCTGCCTTGCAAAAAAAAGTGCACGTCAAAATGGAACAGTATTGAGTGCTGCAATGTTCCACCCATTCCCCTTCCCTCCCACCGCCATGCACTCTCTGCGATCTAATATTCCCACCGGAAGGCTGACTCTCCCTCCTGTACAGGCCTATCCCAGGAATCGAACACTTGACCAGCGTTCAGCCCATTACGGGCGTTTGGGTAATACAGCGGAATGGATTTACAGGCATATTGAAACTCTGACGGCGTATTCCCGACATGAAGTATTGATAGGAATAGAGCCCCACAGTCACCTGGGGTGAACCTACACTAGAGAGTGCTAGCATTTTATTTCCAGATTCGGTGCAATGCACACAGTGAAATTCATTTGCACTCCCTATCCCCACTGGGAGGATGGTACCAGTTGTGTGCAGTCTTTGTACAAATGTATTTCCTTTTTTTTGCTGAAAGTACAAGCTTCAACGTTGAAACTGGACTTTGAAACCGTTCCTTCCCTCGGGCCGATCCATTGTTCTCCGCTTCCTGTTTCTCCATTTTATAGAAGCTACAGCTTCTCTCTGATCTCGCTTTCTTATCAGGAGCTGGGTGTTGCCCCATCAGCAACATGTTCCCCAAACTCTAGCCCACAGAATGACAAAGTGCTGGAGTAGGTCAGCTCAGCAGGTCGGGCAGGATCACTGGAGAACATGGATAGGTGACATGTACACCGCCTCGGCAAGGCCACCAGCATAATAAAGGACCAGTTTCACCCCGGTCACTCCCTCATCTCCCCTCTCCCATCAGGCAAGAGGTCCAGAAATTTGAAAACACACACCTCCAGATTCAAGGACGGCTTCTTCCCAGGCAACGGAACCATCCTATTACCAATTAGAGAGAAGTCCTGATCTCCCATCTACTTCATTGGAGACCTGTGAACTATCTTTAATCAGACTTGCCTTATCCTGTATCTATAACACTGTGGACGGCTTGATTGTAATAATTTATAGTCTCTTCACTGACTGGAGAGGCATGCAAAAAAAAGCTTTTCACTGTCCCTCTGTGCACATGACAGTAATAAACTAAACCATGTTATCCAGGGATGCTGCTTGGCCCGCTGAGTTACTCCAGCTTTTTGTCTTTCTCTGAAATGTCGTGGTGAGTGACTACACTACAGTAAACTACTAACATTGAACACAGAACAGTGTAGCACAGGGATAGACCTTTCAGCCCACATTGCCTGTGCCGAACTTACCAAAGTAATCTCATCTGCCTACACATCAGGTCAAGATATTTCACCAACCATTACCTTGGGTGACCAGAACTGGTAAATAAATACCAACCTTACCAGTGATGCTAATGTTCCGGTGGTGAATCTTTTTAAAGAAAACCATAGCTGCTCATAAATTTGTTTTTGAACAGTTGTATTATTATTTTTGCCAACTTACCCCAGTGCTTCCTTTCTTGCTTGTTCTCTCCTTAGGCTGGTTTCCAGAACAATCTCGCAGGTCGTTGCCTTGTTTCTTGACGGGAATGACTCCTTTTTGCCTGAAAATAACCTTGGTGGAAAGTTCCACCCTTTTCATGTGAGTTTTGGTGTTAATTACTTGGGATCATGTAACTGTCTAAATGTTTCTTAAACGTTGCAGTAGTATCTGTCTCAAATACCTCCTCCGGCTGTTTGTTCTATACACTCACCACCATTTGTGTAAAAATAATAGTTGCAGCTCAGGTTCCTGTTAAATATTTCCCCCTCACCTTAAACATATGTCCTCTGGTTCTTGATTCCCACTACTCTGGGTAAAATAGATCACCCCAAATTCTCCTGCGCTCCAGGGAATAAAGTTCTATCCTGCTCAGACTCTTCCCATAGCTTGAGCAAGCCAGGACTTTATTGTTAATTTATTTAGAGATGCAGCACGGAAACAGGCCCTTCGACCCACCTAGTCTGCACTGACCAAAGATCACACAGTACACACCAACACTATTCTACACACTAGGGACAATTTACAATTTTTACCGAAGCCAATTAATCTACAAACATGTATGTCTTTGGAGTGTGGGAGTAAACTGGAGCATCCGGAAAAAAAACCCATGCGCTCACAGGGAGAATGTGCAAACTGTACAGACAGGATTTATAATCTCTGGCACTGTAAGGCAACAGCACTGTGCCACTGTTCAGATTGTGAACATATTGCTCTGTTCTCTGTGAATTGTTATTATCTGGTTTGCAGCACCACTCTGAGGTGTTTCTGAGTACTGCATGTAAAACACTTGGTTGATGCAGGATTCGATCTGTCCCTTTCACTTCAATAAGCTGTTCTCGGCCCTCAAGTGGAGGGCAAAGTTTGTGAGGAGAGGAGACACAAGGGACTGCAGATTCTGGAATCAAGGCGCGCAGTGGGAGACCATTTCATGACTGAGATGAAGAGAAAATTTACCTTGGAGTTGAAGAGTCGAGTGTTTTATTGTAATATGTCCCAAAACGGAACTGTGGAATTCTTTCTTGCAACAGCAGCTCAGAACCTATTTGGAGGTTGTAGTGGTTTGATAGCCTGATGGTTGCAGGGGGAAGCTGTATGAGGCTTAAAAAACTCAAATTTTGGGCAATTCCTGTTCATTCTATTTGCCAGTGAGCCCTTCACATCAAAAACAGTCTTGAATTTAGCCTTTTGGCTTACAGCGTCGAAACTGGCCCTTTGGCCCCAAGTCTGTGCCGACCAACAATCACCCCATACACTAGCACTATCCTACACACAGGGATACACACTACACTTATATCTGTACACCAGATGTGGGTGGCTTGATTGTAATCTTGCAAAGTCTTTCCGCTGACTGGTTAGCATACAATAAAAACTTTTATTTGTACTTTGGTCCACGTGACTATAAACTAAACTAAAGATAATTTACAGAAGCCAATTGGCCTACAAACCTGTACGTCTTTGAAGTGTGGGAGAAATCCGGAGCACCCGGAGGAAACGCACGCAGTTGCAGGTAGAACGTACGAACTCCGTACAGACAGCACCCGAGGCCAAGATTGAACCGGAGTCTCTGGCGCTGTAAGGCAGCAACTCTACCGCTGCGCCACTGTGCCGACTTTGAGATATACTTTGTAGCCTGTAACAAAAGTCTCTGAGCTTGGTGTCAGTGTGTCCGCTCCATAAATGCACAGCGTCCTGATGAGATGCTTTCAGGAAAACCCTGTTTTTAATGTAATCATTGGATACCTTTGATATGTTGAGTGTATCACAAATCATTGAGCACGAGCTATCACAGCACTGCCTTCCTTCATCTGGGGAAAAAAATCCAACAATACAGCAATACTAGCTGAAAACGAATTCTCACCATTATATCCTGACTGGACCAAAGCACTCGGCATTCATGAAGGTTAATGAGGGTTGTTCTTCCAGAAGGGTGGCGCAGCGGGTAGAGCTGCTGCCTCACAGCGCCGGAGACGTGGGCTCATTTCTGACCTCGGGTGCTGTCTGTGTGTGTAATTTGCATGCTCGCCCTATGATCACGTGGGTTTCTTCCAGGTGCTGCGGTTTCCTCCCATATCCCAAAGACGTGTGGATTTGTAGGTTAATTGGCCCTCTGTAACTTGCCCCTTATGTATAGGGAGTGGATGAGAAAGTGGGAGAGTGTGAACAGGTGATGGTTGGTGTGAACTCGATGGGCCGAAGGACCTTTTAACATGCTGTAACGATCAATCAGTCGATCAAATTCAGCCTTGGGATGTAAATTCATTCTGTCATCATACAGAATTGCCTGATGTGAGTGGTGTAACAATGTTTTTCTTTACAGACTCCCAGCCCCCCGTGGCCACAGACCCAGTTAATCACTCTTCTGCAAGCAGCTGTTTGTTCTTTGCCCAAGAATGTAAGTACTTTGTTATTTTGACATGATCTTAATTCCAGTCAATACAAGGTCCTCCTTGGTCTGATCTGATTGCTCAGTGTCCTTTGAACCAACAGCTGGAAAAAGACGCCATTACTGGAGTAACTCAGCGGGTCAAGCAGCATCTCTTTTCAGGAAGGGTCCAACCTAAAACATCACCTTAGTTTAGTTTATTGTCAGGTGTACTGAGGTACAGTGAAAAGCTGGGTTCAGACAACTGAACTGTCCTCTCACCGGCTAGAGAACGGTCCGGACCTCCAATCTACTTCATTGCAGACCTTTAATCTTTAATCAGACTTTATAGGACTTTATCTTGCACTAAGTGTTAAACCCTTTATCCTGCATCTGTACCCTGTGGATGGCTTGATTGTAATCATGTATAGTCTTTCCGCTGACTGGATACGATACGATGAACTTTATTCATCCCCGGAGGGAAATTGGTCTGCCAATAGTCACAACACACAAGGTACACAAAAGCTTGAAATTAAAAGTGAAAACAAAAAGGGAAAGACAAGCGACTGTTGTCTGGCTGCCGTGTGCACGGCGCCACCACCGGAACAAATGAACAAACAAACACAGACTTATCCCCTGGGCAGAGGATTCTAAACTAGAGTGGCCCCCCTCCCCCACACCGGGTCCCCCTTTGTTGTCCCACTGTCCATCACGGCGGTCCCCCCAGGCCGGGTCCCCATTGTCTTCTCCTCCCCCCTCGTGCTCATCCACTACGAGGCCCCTGCTGCCGCACTGCCAGGCCTCGCTGCCCGGCTTCACTGCAGTCCCCTGGGAGGCCTTCGGTCGGCGGCAGTGTGGTTGTTCGGCGGGTGGATCGGGCCCACGCGGCTCCCCGGGACACTGCCACCGCGCAACAAAAGGTTTTTCACTGTACCTCGGTACACATGACAATTACAAGTGTAGATGAGGCATCTTGAACGGCATGGGCAAGTTGGACCGAAAGGCCTTTTCCATGTTGTATGACTGCCGCTGATTATTATTATTGACTCTTTTCTTTGACATCAAGGAGCAGCAGTGGTAAAGTTGCTGCCTTAGTGACAGAGACCCAGGTTTGATCCTGTAAGGTAAGATCTCATTGCTGACTTTGCTGATTAAGTTGCTGAGACTGTGCACCTTGTATATTGTAGGTGGTGGTGCCTCAACAAGAGAGGCTGTTGGCCCAGTTGATGGAGCTGTGTTGTACCAGCAACCACCAGTTCACCTATACCTCTGCTGCCAAATGTGTCGCTGGCCTTATCAACAAGTATCCCGCAGGTGAGATGGAGAGCGTCTGGTCACTAACGTCCTGCCTGATCTCTGATCCAAACCAACCCATGCTGGATGCAAAAAATAGCACTCAATGCTGGAGTAACGCAGCGGGTCAGGCGGCATCTCTGGGGAACATGGATAGGCGATGTTTTGGATCGGGACCTCTCCTTCAGACTGATTGTAGTAGGGTGGACAAAAGAGGTGGGGGCAGGACAAAGCCAAGCAAGTGCAGAAGAGTCCCAGCCTGAAACATCCATGTTCTCCAGAGATGCTGGCTGACCCACTGAGTTCCTCTAGAACTTTGTGTGCAGCTCAAGATTACAGCATATCCAGCTCCTTGTATCTCAACCCCATTCTCCATCCTTGAACCAAGGGCACAATGGAACATGCTTAAGCATAAAAAAAGGCAGAGACACCATCCATTAGAGTCCTAGAGTAATGCAGCATGGAAACAGACCATTTGGCTCAACTTGTCCATGCGATCAGGATGCCCCATTTGCTTGCAATTGGCCCATATCCCTCTAAACCTTTCCTGTCTATGTACCTGTCCCAGTGTCTCTTCAATGCTGTTATAGTGCCTGCCTCAACTACTTCCTCTAGCAGCTCGTTCCATATACTTGTGTGGAAAAGGTTGCCTCTTGGGTTTGTTTTAAATCTTTCCCCTCCCACCTTAAACCTAAAAGGAGGTTTTGGTGTTTGCATGCACATCATCATCATCGTCCCGCAGTCGGTTGTCAGGCTCTGGGTAGCAATGGAGACGGCTAGGGTAAATTGGCTTACTGTATCGTCCATCCTGCAGCAGAGTAAATAAACAGTCCTGTTGATAAAATGGAGAACAGCAGAGAGGCGTGGTTGGTGAAGGTCGGATCGGAGGGATGGGATGGGATGCAGACAAATGTAAGGCAAGAATGTTTTGCCAAGAGGAACTGGTTTTCAGCCTCTCTGTACCATCTATATAGGCTGGCGAAGCTAGGAGCTAAACTCCATGGTTCATTCTCTTGTAGGTGAACAGTTGGACAGTGTCTTGCGAGATGTGTTGAAGAAGATGGACAGTGAGCTACAGAGGAACGGCGGTGACTGCTCTCAGCCGAGCAGCCGGACACGGATTTTCACCTTGTTGCTCTGGGTAAGGGGATTGTACAGAACGTCAATTGTGATAGATATTTCTCTCGACTAAAAGTCTTTCACGACCTTTGGAATACATCAAAATGCCTTGCAACCAAATGGGGCAGCACAGCATCGCTGCTGGTAGATCTGCTACCTCACAGCACCAGAGACCCAGGTCCGATCCTGACCGTGGGTGCTTTAGTTGTTTGAGGAAAAAGGCCCTTCGGCCCACTGATTCCGTGCTGCCCAATGATCACCTCCATATACTAGCACCATCCTACACACTAGGGACAATTTTTGCCATAGCCAATTAATCTACAAACCCGTACGTCTTTGGTGGGAGGAAACCGGAGCGTCTGGAGAAAACCCATGCGGTCACAGGGAAAACATACAAACTTTGTACAGACAGCTCCCGAGGTCAGGACCGAACGCGAGTCTCTGGCACTGTTGGGCATCAACTCTACTGCTGTGCCACCCTGTTTGGTTGCAAAGCATTTTGGTGCATTTCAATGGTTGTGAAAGACTTTTACTGTGTTGTCTGTGCGGAGTTTGCACGTTCTCCCTGTGACAGCGTGGTTTTTCTCCAGGTGCTCCGGTTTCCTCCTACATTCCAAAGACGTGTGGGTTTGTAGGTTGATTGGCCTTGGTAAACTGCCCCTAGTGTGTAGGGAGTAGATGAGAAAGTGGGACAAGAGAGAACGGGCGATTGATGGTCCGCGTGGACTCGGTGGACCAAAGGGCCTGTTTCCGTGCTGTGTCATTCAATCAGGCTTTCGCGAGGTACAATATGGCTTCCATCATGTAATCTATATTCTGGTTTTATTTCCTCAGCTAACTAAATCCCTTGTCCTACGATATCATCCTGTGGCTGCTACACTGACTGATAAGGTAAGTTGGAGTTTCTCCAAGTTGCGTTAGACTAACTCAAGACTTAACATGAAATCTTTATACTGACTTGGAACATAGAACAGTCCAGCACAGGAATGGGCTGTTCGACCCACAATGTCTGTGCTGAACATACTGCCAAGACCAACTCTTATCTGCCTGCACCTGATCTGAATCCCTCCATTCCCTACATATCCATTTCCCTATCCAGAAGTCTCTCAAATGTCACCATCCTATCTGCCTCCACACCCACCCCTGGCAGTGCGTTCCAGGCCCTCACCACCCTCTGTGTGTTTCTGTAAAGACAACCTCACGGACAGTATCCAAGGTCAGGATCGAACCCGGGTCTCTACTGCTGAGAGGCGGCACCTCTAGCAGCTGCACCAGTGTGCTATCCACCTGTGCCTCTTATAACTTTATATACTGCTAACAGGGCTCCTGACTATCTGGAGAAGACAATCAAGATCATAAGGCATAGGAGCAGAATTAAGCCATTTAGCCCATTGTGTCTACTCCACGATTTGATCATGGCTGACCTCTTTTTCCCTCTCAACCCCATTCTCCTGCCTTCTCCCCGTAACCTTTGACACCCGAGTCTATTCAAGAACTTGTCAATCTCCGCTTTAAAAATACCAAGTGACGTGTCCACCGCTGTCTGCAGCAATGAATTCCACAAGTTTGCCACCCCATGGCTAAAGAATCTGTTTATCAATGCCCCAGTTAAAAACACACACCTCCAAATTCAGGGACAGTTTCTTCCCAGCAGTCATCAGGCAACTGAACCATCCTATCACCAACTAGAGAGCGGTCCTCAGCTACCATCTACCTCATTGGAGACCCTCGGGCTATCTTTAATCGGATCTTATTGGACATTATCTTGCACTAAACATTATTCCATTTATCTTGTATTTGTACACCATGCATGGCTTGATTGTAATCATAGACCACAAATGCCAGAGTAACTCAACGACTCGGGCAGCATCTCTGGAGAGAAAGGACAGGTGACATTTCAGTCAGAACCCTTCTTCAGGTCAGAAGAAGGGTTCCAACCCGAAAGGTCACCTATTCGTTTTACCCGTGATGCTGCCCGACCTGCAGAGTCATTCCAGCACTTTGTGTCCATCTTCAGTATAAATCAGCATCTGCAGTTCCTTCCTACAAATCGATTGTAACCGTGCGTAGTCTTTCCACTGACTGGATTGCACGCAACAAAAAGCTTTTCACTGTACCTCGGTACACAGGGCAATAAACAATAAACTAAACTAGACTCTCATAATTGTACCTACTTGTATCACAACTTGACATCTGCGAACCGAGCTGATTGTTGTTTCTCCACCGCCCGGCCCTGCGTGCAGTTGATGGCGCTGCTGGCCGACCCAGAGCTGGGAGCAGAGGCTGCAGACGGGTTCTCCCTGCTGGTCAGCGACTCCGCGGACGTGCTGAATAAGGCCACTCACGCCGACGTGCGCATCATGTACCGACAGCGCTTCTTCACCGAGAACGTCTCCAAACTAGTTCAGGGTTTCCACGCGGCCTGTAAAGGTGAGTGCGCTTGCAGTTTCGCTTTGTCTAAAGACGCAACACGGAAAGGGGCCCTTTGGTCCACCGAGTCCACGCAACCATCGATCACCTGCTCGCACTAGCTCTACACACTCACCTGGGCCATTGGGGACAACTATGAGTTTTAGAGATACAGCACGGAAACAGGCCCTTCGGCCCACCGAATCCGCGCTGACCATCAATCACCTGTACATTTTAAACTTTTGTAACTTTGTCGGTGCCAGACATGTGACAACGCTTGTGTCCTGTCTAGGTGAGATCTGCTGTATGATCTTACCGGGTTGTATGCAAAACTAAGCATTTCACTGTAGCTAGGTACATTTGACAATAAAGTATCATTGAATTACTTCTATCCTACACACTGAGCTGGGCCATTGAGGATGACCTTGAGTTTAAGAGCTGCAGCATGGAAACAGGCCCTTCGGCCCACTGAGTTCACGCTGACCATCGATCAGCTGTTCTCGCTAGTTTTACATTATCCCACTTCCTCATCCAATCCCTACACACTGGGGGCAATTTACAGAGACCCATTAACCTACAAACCCGCACATCTTTGGGATGTGGGAGGAAACCGAAGCCCCCCGAGAAAACCCACTCAATCACAGGGGAAAAGTGCAAGCTCCACACAGACAGCACCCGAGGTCGGGATCAAACCCGCGTCTCTGGCACGGGGAGATGGCGGCTTTACCCGCTGCACCAGTCAGCGTGTGTTTGGAAACATAAGGGAAGGAACAGTATGTTAACATGCACTTGGTTACCCGTCACTGTAAGGTTATCAGTACAAATCAGGTGGTCCACTGTCCTGGAGGCAAGTAGCATTCTTTCCCAGGTTGGAGTGCCCCTTACTGTATCCTGGGTGTCAAAGCAGTGCTGTGAACGTATGTACACAGTGCTCAAGGGAATCTCAATACAAGGTTTTAGTTTCTGAAACTGGAACTTGTTTCTATTCATATTATGAGAGGATGTTGCTATTGCTGTAAAACCAGGATTTATTGGCCTTGTATTTGGAGTGCTGACTGGCACTGCATGAAATGAGCAAAACGCCAAATGCTGGACGAACTCAGCGGGTCAGGTGGCATCTGTAGAGGGAATGGACAGACGTTTCTGGGTCGGAACCCTTCTTCAGACTCACTATAATCAGTCTGAAGAAGACTCCTGACTTGACGTTTCTGCCCATTTCCCTCCACAGATGCTGCATGAGTTCTTCCAGCACCGTGTTTTGCTCAAAAGTCCAGCATCTGCAGCTCCTTGTGTGTCTGCTTTACTGTATGAAATGTGAGTTTGGAGCTGTCACTGCCTGGGTTGGAGGGGCACCAGAAGGTAGTTGAGGCCAGTTCATTGGCTATATTTAAGAGGGAGTTAGATGTGGCCCTTTTTGCTAAAGGGATCAGGGGGTATGGAGAGAAGGCAGGTACAGGCTACTGAGCTGAATGATCAGCCATGATCATATTGAATGGCGGTGCAGGCTTGAAGGGCCGAATGGCCTACTCCTGCACCTATTTTCTATGTTTCTATGTTTCTATGAAACCAATGCCCTGTCTGTGACTAGTGGTCCCCAATAACCATCTCTGAACGCGAGGGCCCTGCTTGGCTCTTGGCACTGGTAAGCTCCAGAGTTGATGCGGACAATCTAATGCTCACGACTGCCTTTGGTGTGTTGCAGATAACAAGTCGAACTACCTGAAGGCGCTCTCCCATGTGTTGAACAGCTTGCCGAAGCAAGTTCTGCTGACACAGCTTCCATCGGTCAGTGCCACGTGGTCTGTCCAAGGCCATGGAGTTCATTGTGCCATCTCCTGTGTGTCTGAGCTGATGTGCTGTTCATCCTGAACTTGAACCTTTTTCCTCTTTCCTCTGATCTTCCACCTCCAGCCCGCAGCCCAGATCATCACGCAAACCAATCCCCTTTTCACAAACTCCATCTGAACTTCATGCTGTCTTAACAAGGCCACCAGCAGAATGAAAGACCAGTCTCACCCCAGTCACTCCCTCTTCTCCCCTCTCCCATCAGGCAAGAGATACAGAAGTTTGAAAATGCACACCTCCAAATTCATGGACAGTTTCCTCAGATCTCGACCCGAAAAGTCACCTGTTCCTTTTCTCCAGAGATGCTGCCTGACCTGCTGTGCTACTCCACCATCTTTTGTCTGTAGTTTTTTTTCCTAGCTGTTATCAGGCAACTGAACCGTCCTCCCGCCAGTAGAGTGCAGTCCTGAGCTCCCATCTGTCTTAGTGGAGACCTTTGAACTATCATTAATCAGACTTTATCTTGCACTAAACGTTAATCCCTTCATCCTGTATCAGCACACTGAACAGCTTGATTGTAATCATGTCTTGTCTTTCCGCCGACTGGATTACACACAACAAAAAAGCTTTTTACTGTACTTCAGTACGGGTGACATTAAACTAAACTTATGTGGGCAAATTGGATGAATGTGAAAGGTTGGGTGTCAGTAGCACAGTGGGTGTCTGCATGTGCCTGTTTGCAAGTACTTGCCTGACTGCCACTGGCCAAGCCCTGTAACATTGGGTCACCTCGGCTGGGTAAATGTGCAATGCTACTTGCGCTGGAGCCTCCGTTTGACGCGTGCTTATCTTTAACCGTTGTTCCTTTCTCCTCAGCTGCTGACGTTGTTGCTGGAGGCCTTGTCCTGCCCAGACCAGGTGGTCCAGTTGTCCACTCTTGGATGCCTGCATCCTCTGCTGCTGGAAGCCCCACACGTTATGGGCTTGCACATAGAGACGCTGGTGAGCAAGCTGCTCCATCTGACCACTAGCCCTGCTATGGTACGTACAGAGAACCGCACCACTCCCACCTGGATCCAATGCTGCTGTTCTTTCCAGCAATGCGGCTGTTCTTTCCTGCATGCTTTCCAAGTTTCTTGCTCATCCCAGCTTTATAGACAATAGACCATAGATGCAGGAGGAGGCCATTCGGCCCTTCAAGCCAGCACTGGCATTCAATGTGATCATGGCTGATCATTCTCAATCAGTACCCCGTTCCTGCCTTCTCCCCATACCCCCTGACTCTGCTATCCTTAAGAGCTCTATCTAGCTCTTGAATGCATTCAGAGAATTGGCCTCCACTGCCTTCTGAGGCAGAGAATTCCACAGATTCACAACTCTCTGACTGAAAAAGTTTTCCCTCATCTCCGTTCTAAATGGCCTACCCCTTATTCTTAAATTGTGGCCCCTTGTTCTGGACTCCCCCAACATTGGGAACATGCTTGCTGCCTCTAAAGTGTCCAACCCCTTAATAATCTTTTATGTTTCGATAAGATCCCCTCTCATCCTTCTAAATTCCATGGTATAAAAGCCTAGTCGCTCCAGTCTTTCAACATCTTTACGTAGCATTGTAAGTCTGGGATCCCTTCTGGGGCTAAGGCCAAAATCTCACATTCACAGTTACTTCCAGGCCATCTTTAGACTGTGTGGTGATTTGACCTATCTGAATTATTTTACTATATAATAATATTGTCTTGAAACCAAGATTTGTAGATGCTTGTTTGCAAAAAAGGCACAACGTGCTGGAGTAACTCAGTGGGTTAGGCAGCATTTCAGGAGAACATGGATAGGTGACCTTTCGAGTCGGGACTCTTGTATCTATCCATGTTCTCCATAGATGCTGCCTGACCCGCTAAGTTACTCCATCACTTTGTATCTTTAAAAAAAAAATGTTGCCTAGAACACTGTAGAGCTGTTGCCAAATAGGGGCATGCTGGTCTGGATAAAACTGCAATGACTTCGTTTCTGGACTAAAGTTGGACTAAGTGAACGGGGAGTGGATTAAAGCCCTACATGTATTTTCAATTGTCTGTGTTGGGGAGACCTTTTAACCCTTCCAAATCTTGCTCTCTGAATCTAGCATAAATCTTTTCAGCCCATTACACTGTGCTACAGAGTCATGCAGCACGGAAACAGGAGACCCTTCAACACAAATCATCCATACCGACCAAAGTGCCAAACTCAGCTTGTGCCTTTCTGAGTGTCATCGGAAACGGGCCCAAATTGCCCAACATGTCCCACCTGTCTAAGTGTTTCTTGAACATTGCGATCATACCTGCCTCAACTACCTCCTCCAGCAAGTCGTTCCACACACCCACCACTCTTTGTGTAAAAAAAAAAGTTAACCCTCGAGTTATTATTAAATCTTTCCACCTCTTAAAACAGGTTCTCTGGTTCATGATTCCCCTACTCTGGGTAAAAGACTGCATTCATCCTACCTATTCCTTTCATGATTTTGTACACTTCTATACGATCACCTCTCAACCTCCTGTGCTCCAAGGAATTGAGTTGATGATGGTTCTTTGAAAGAGCTCTTCTGTTAATCCTACTTCCTTGGAGCTTTGCAGCTACTTCCCAATTTCCTATTTGCAAATTCCCATTGAATCAAATTCCTCTGCCCTTTGGCAGCAGGATTACAGACCATAGCAACAACATGTCAACCCATCTCCCCCAATCCAGTTTATTCTTGGCAGCTGTCTGGAATCTGCAAAAAAGATTTTATATTTTAACAGTCAGCTAAGCTTTATTTTTTACCTTTATGTTCACTTGTGCTTAATTTTTGTAAGCATCAGAGAAGAGATGGTTTGATGGAGTAACTCAGCGGGTCAGAACCCTTCTTCAGACTGGTTCTGAACCTGGCCCGAAACGTCACCTATTCCTTTTCTCCAGGGATGCTACCTGACCCGCTGAGTTACTCCAGCATCTCGTGCCTATCTTCGGTTAAAAACTGGAATCTGGAGTTCCATCCTAATCGTAGAGATGTGTTGATGTTCGGGATGATATGATGGTCTAGGTGTGGATTGTCTACTCTCTGATGCCGGTCTGTCTCTGTTTTTCTTGCAGAAGGTTCGCATTTCCTCTTTGCAGTGTGTGCATGCACTGACAAAACTGCCCTCACACGTGGTAAGACCTGCATAGTTGTTCACCTCTCACTTCATTCACTAGACCTTGCAATATTGGGGGGCACAGTGGCACAGCGGTAGAGTTGCTACCTTATAGTGCCAGGGACCCAGATTTGATCCTGATTATGGAGTTTGTACGCTCTTCCTGTGACTGTGGGTTTCCTCCAAGTGCTCCAGTTTCCTCCCACATTCCAAAGACGTGCAGGTTTGCAGGTTAATTGATCTCTAAATTGTCCCTAATGTCCAGGAGAGAACGAGTGTAAGGGTGATTGTGGTCAGCGTGGACTCGGTGAGCCGAAGGGCCCGTTTCCACTCTGTATCTCGAAAGGTATAGGTGAACATGTTTCCCACAGCCCTGTACTGCTGGCAGATAGAGCAGGGCCTTGCTTCGCTGCTGTGCTGAAGGCAGCCTTGTACTTAATCTTTGTTCTTCCACCTGCCTTCCTTCTGCAGATTCTGCCCCACAAGCCCCGTGTGATCCAAGCTCTGGCCCAACCCCTGGACGACAAGAAGCGTTTGGTGAGGAGGGAGGCGGTCACCGCGCGGGGAGAGTGGTACGTGTGGAACGGAGGGAGAATAATCCCTCTGCTTATTGTCCTTGAATGTCCAGTCTTTTTACTGCGGTCACAGGTGGTAGGGCAGGATTGGGTACCAAATAGCTGACAGCAAGTTTCCCCCACTGCTCTGTAATGTCCTAGAGGTTATACAGCAGAGAAACAGGCCCTTTGGCCCACCTTGTCCATGCTTAGCATACTGGACTGTCCCATTTTCCTCTATAGGAAGGAACTGCAGATGCTGGTTTATACTGAAGATGGACACAAAATGCTGGAGTACATTATAGACTCTACCCTTCCTGTTGCCAGCCCTGATTTATTTTGGTCTTTTCTCGCCTCCAGTCCCCCTCACCCCCCACCTCTATCTCTGTCTGACAAAGGGTTCTGACCCAAAATGTCACCTATCCCATTGTCTGCATTTGGTCCATATCCCTCAACCCTTCCTTTCCATCTACAGACTACTCCGAGTGAAAAATGTGCCCCGAGTTCACTCTGAAATCTCTCACCTTCAGCCTGTACAAGGTCAATGTTCTATTTCCATACATTTGGAAGCAGATCACTCTTGTATTATTTTGTGGAACAGGAAAGAATTAATTGTCCATTTCTTTCCCCTTTATCTCCCAGATCTGCCAAAAATAATAGTCATACAGAGTGGAAACGGGCCCTTTGGTCCAACTTGCCCATGGTGACCAACATGCCCCATCTACACTCGTCCCCCTGCCTGCGTTTGGCCCATGTCCCTCTAAACCTATCCTATCCGTACACCAGTTTAAATATTTGTAAAATGCTGTGATAGTGCCTGCCTCAACTACCTCCTCTGACAGCTCATTCTATACACCCACCACCCTTTGTGGAAGAAAACAAAAGATGCCCATCAGATTCCTATTAAATCTTTCCCCCCTCGCCTTAAACCTATGTCCTCTGGTTCTCAATTTCCCTACTCTGGGCAAGAGACTCTGTGCGTTTGGCTGATCTGTTACTCTCATGATTTTGTACACTTCTGTATGATCACCTCCTGCGTTCCAAGGAATGCTCAACCGCTTCCTATAGCTCAGGCTCTTGAGTTGGTGTTGGTTCTTTGAAAGAGCTGCCTATGTGCCTGTCTAAATGTTTGTTTAACGTTGCGATAGTACCTGCCTCAACTACCTGTGGGCTGTGTTTCAGGTTTCTTCTTGGGAGCCCGGGCAGCTGATGTTTGCCCCGACCAACTGATCTGAGAGAGGACAGGGACAATCAGCTGAAACCCAGCCTTTCCCCCATGTTTGCAGCCAGAAACCTGTTCGACGCAACGTTCAAAACCACAGGAAAATGGAACCATCTCTCACAGTGACTGGCGGTTGAGGTGGCGACTGGCGCTTAACCGATTGTTTAATAAACTTATTACAAAGCACATTTTGCATCGAGCCCTGTGGGCTATCGATGGCCAGTATTAGGGGTGTGATGTAACGAAGCAACCTCGTGATCTCTGAGCAACTCACTTTAATTGTTTCAGTCATCGACCGAGAACCGGGGAGGAAAAAAGCCAGCACACTTCAGGGCAGCCACATCAAGCACTTGGGCCATCGCCTAACCAGAGCCGAGAGATAAATCCACACCGGTGCTGTATCGGGAAGGACCGTGCCCAATATCAGGAATTCCCGGAGGGTTGGATTAACGTTTTAGAACTATGGATACCTGGGAGGGCGTCCCAGGCAGCATTCTAATCAAAGGATTCATTGTTTTTATATTTAGACCAGTGGGCAGCACGGTGGCACAGCTGGTCGAGCCGCTGCCTCGCGGTGCCCATCACCTGGGTTCAATCCTGACCTCGGGTGCTGTCTGTGTGGAGTTTGCACGTTCTCCACATGACTGCGTGGGTTTCCTTCGGGTGCTCCGGTTTCCTCCCACGTCTGAAAGATGTGCGGTTTGCAGGTCATTTAGCCCTCTGTAAATCGCCCCTAGTGTGTAGGGAGTGAATGAGAAAGTGCGATAATGTAGAGCTAGTGTGAATGGGTCGTGGACTCGGTGAGCCGAAGGGCCTATTTCCATGCTGTATCTCTGATTTAAAAAGAGAAATCCTAGCAATGAGACTGGATTCAAGTGAAAGTGAGAGACTTTGAAATCCGGGTGCTGAACTTGCTTTGTTGAACTTGCTGGTAGCCTCCAGCAATGTTGATGGTGAAGACTTGGATGGGTGCACGGTTAGGAGTGACCGTGGTGTTCCAGCATGTAATACAGGGGGTTGCTGCTTGGTTGAAGCCGTTTTGTGTTGGCCGCTACTCTTTACGACAGTGATGTTTATTACTGTGAGTGAGCAGGGTGTGAAGTGCGAACAAGCAGAGTTTGTGCTGGACAGGTTTGTCCGTCAGCCTGCATATACAGACGATAACACAGACAACCGGAGTGGAATGGTCCTAGCCCAAAGCATTGCCTCTCCCATTCCCTCCACAGATGCTGCCTGACCTGATGAGTTCTTCCAGCACTTTGTGGCTGTTACAGAATTACTGCCAGCACTGTACAGATACTAGGCAGTACATAGATTAGTTAAAGGGTGCCCTTCAGACAATTTGTAAAGGTGTTCCAGGGTCTGCTGGCTTGCAGGTCGTGTCCAAGGAAGGATTCCTTGGTCTGTTCCCAGTACCAGCCAATTCTTGCAGGGAGGGCCCTTGCTCGATGCTGCTGCTTGCTACAGGCTGCTCTGTGCAGTGAGCTTCTTCTCCAGAGAACAAATGAGGTGGTGTGACTAACTGGGTTCCAGCTATCTAGTTTACAGAATGGATGTGATTTGTAGTTGGCTGCACAGCTAATGTAAATTTAGCTTTCAACCGAAAGAATAATTAACATTATGAAAATTAAAGATTGATTTCCCCCAACAAAGGATATACTTTAATAAAGACTGCCAGTGTTAAACTATGCTTGTCAATGGGTTGTGTTGGCTGTTGTTGGGATGTGGAACATGTGGGTTGCTACTGCTAATGACAATTTAAAAAGTTGCTCCGTTTCTGTATTGTCTTTCATGAACATGCTGTTCCAGCCACTTGACAATCAAGGAAGCACATTAAATGTATGAAAGATGGATATTTTACACACGGCTGATTCCCACAAGTCACAATGGGTCATCGAGTCTCACAACGTGGAAACAGGCCCTTTGGCCCACCTGCCCACATCAACCAACATGCCCCATCTACACTAGTCCCACCTGGCTGCGTTTGGCCACTAATGGGAAGTTGGGCAGCACAGTGATGCAGCAGTCGAGTTGCTGGCTTGCAGTGCCAGAGCCTGACTGGGTGCTGCCTGCCGGGAGTTTGTAAGTTGTTCCTGTGACCGTGTGGATTTTCCTTGGGTGCTCCCACATTCTAAAGACGTACAGGTTTGTAGGTTAATTGGCTTTGGTAAGTTGTAAAATTGTCCCGAGTGTGTAGGTGTTAGGGTACGGGGTGAGCACTGACCGGTCAGTGCAGATTCAGTGGGCTGAAGGACCTGTTTCCACGCTGTATCTCAAAAGGCTAATCACTAGTTGCTGATGTAGTCTAGTGACCTTATGTTTTTGTCTGCAATCTTGGGTATGGGCATAACCCACTGAACATCTGCCCAGCTGTGGACCATACCATTGGGGCAGCAAGGATAGGAGTCAGATTTCATTCCATCCTCGTAGGTTTATGACACATGTAGTGGAAGTCCAATCAACATTTCTGCCTGAAATGTTTTTAAATGATTAAACTAATGAACAGGATGTGCAAATTGAGTAGGAGGTTGGTAGATTGTAAAAGCCAGCTTAAAGTAGGGGCAGACTACTGTACCTTCTATGTACAGAGAATGCCCCATTCTTAACAATATTTAAAAGCAGATTTTAAGTTTTCCTTTAACTTTCCACAATGAGATGAGGGCCAGTTGTAACTTATTTCCAGCTTGTCCAACTAAAGAAAGATATCGCTGTTGTTGCAATTGTCAACAATTAAGATTTAATTGTAGGTGCCGATTGCCAGTACACCGAGATTCACCTAAGTTTAAACAGTATAAATCTTGCAGTTGTTGGAAGTACATTAGATGACTGATGGGACAAGGGTGGTATTGCACAGTAGTAACATTAACTGATGCTGAAAGAGAAAATACTGAAGTGGAGTTTAAGAAAGACTAGCTACACGTGTAGAAATCCTGGATTCGTCACTAGCTCTGGCTCAAAACAAGTCTTGACTTAATCCTAGACATGAGAGGAGCATATGGATCTGAAGCTATTAAACCCAGGTCGTTTTTTTTACATGGATTTCTATCGAGAGAAATAGCATTCACAAAATTAACCAGGCTGGGCAAATAACAAAACATCACTTTCACTAAAAGCACTTGGCATATCCCAAGCTCAAGAGAAGATAGAGGCGGAACTTTTTACCAATGTAGTTGGACATAAGTCTACCACTACTGTTTGTGAGGGCCAGCTTCAAGTGACAAGTACCTGAGTATGACTCACCTGGGATTATGGGTGCAGGTGCAGCAGCAGCCCAGCTTGTGCCTTGTGGAGAGACCCTGGCTCAGAAGAGTTAGGGAGCTGGTGACTTGTGGGCTGAGCTGACTGGGCCAGTACTCTGGTTCCTGTCCTGGTAGCACCAACTAGCCTGCATTGGCACTGACAGCCAAGTGTTTCTGACCTAATAAGGAGCTCCTAATGCTGTTGCTCCTTGACTTCACCATCCTGTACGAGGGACACCCACTTCCTTTAGTGAGAGGAGTAACTTGGGAGGACTGGTCACACACTCCAAACATCTCCAATGCACTTTAGAGCTGCCAGAGTAACTAAAGTGTAGTAAACTTGACATAAAACCCACAAAACAAATGACAATGTTTACAACAATATTCATTAAATGATATAACCACAATACCCAAACACCAATAATAAAGGAAATGATCACTGATCCCCAGTAGCTGTGAATCCTCCTCCTTTCAACATGGAAGCAGGAAGATGCCTGTGCCAAGGTGATGTGTGTGACTTTCACACACTTACACACCACACAAACAGGCTACATACGTACGCACTTGGGGACACACAGGCACGCGCACACACACACCAAAGCTGAGTTAAGGTCATGGATCACATCCAGTCACTTAACACTTTTGAACTGCGGAAGTTGGAAGCAAGCTATTCGCAACCCTCTTGGATACAAACAAGGTCTTAATTCAGAAAATAAAAGACACAAAGTGCTGGAAGAAATCAATTGGTCAAGCAGCATCTCAAGAGGGCATAATCTGGCAATGTTTCAGGTTGGGTCCTGAAATATCACCTATCCATGTTTTTCAGAGATGCTGCCTGACCTTTAGACTTTAGAGATACAGCGCAGGACCCGGCCCTTTGGCCCACCAAGTCCGTGCTGACCAGCGATCACCCCGTACACTAGCACTATCCTACACTCTAGGGACAATTTACAATTTTGTCAAAGCCAATTAACCTACAAACCTGCACGTCTTTGGGATGTGGGAGGAAACCGGAGCACCCGAGGGGAAAACCCACACGGTCACAGGGAGAACGTGACCAAACTTCACACAAGATCAAAACCGGGTCTCTGGCACTGTGCCACCGTGCTGAAATACTTCAGCACTTTGCGTCTTATTTTCTTGTAAAGCAGCATCTGTCTCTCCAATCACGGGAATTCGATTCAGCAAAGTGAAATAGATTTCTCACTAGCCCCCCCCCCCCCCCAACTGTATGAATGGTAACAAGGGTTTTGGTCCTTATTTTCCTAGTTAGCCTCAGCCTCCTGCAAATCCCAGTGATTACGAGGAACTCCTCCCGGCACAACCTCACCTTTCCATTTCCATTTCCATTTGACAGCGACAGTGCCTCGGGGAAAGGAACTCATTTATTACACCTGTGGGAGGTTATAGCTATTTGTGACGTAGGCTCTCGTTTAGTCTGAACATACTTAAAAGTTGACGGGTATAAAAGCCAGCAAAACTCCCTGCTGTCTCCCGTCCTGTGAAGCACAGCTTCATGGTGTGAGTAATGTTCAGCTACTGTGGCCTTTTACGCTTTGCTGAGCGTACAACTATTCCCTTTGAACGTGAGGAGCAGTGAGCAGTCACTGGATGGGTTTCTGTTCCAGGGGTTCCTTTCTCCCCCTTCGCTGGAGAGCAGGTTAAGTCCTCAGTCCCTGCATTTCACATGTCCTCTTCCTACTGAATAAAGATATCTGCTCCATTGCTTCTGCTTCCACCCCCCCCCCCCCCCTCATCAAATCGCCAAGATGGTCTTGTCCACAGTGAAGGGTGCTGGTAGTGTCCAAATCATTCCATCTCCGTAAGGAAGATGTGCGGAAGGGAGCAGCAAACGAGTGAGCCAATGGCTGCAACACAGGAGGATGTGCATTAATACAACAGTCATTACCCCACCCACCTCCCTGGTCATTCCTCCTCCTCCCTGCTCCCATCCGGCACAGAAACTTGAAAGCGCGCACCACCAGACTCAGGAACAGCCTCCTCCCCTCTGTTAACAGGCTTCTGAACAGTCCTTCCATTAGCTAGGGTACTGTCCAATTCACCTCTACCCCATTGTGGACATTGGACTTTGTCTGTAGAACTAATGTGCTACAATGCTGAGAACTATATTCTGCATTCTGTATCTTCCCCTTTGCTCTATCTGTTGTACTTGAGTTTGACTTGATTATATCCCTGTATAGCATTATTTGATATGTTTGGATAGCACGCAACTAGAGAGCGGTCCTGAGCTACTATCTACCTCATTGGAGACCCTCGGACGATCTTTAATCGGACTTTACTGGCCTTTATCTTGCACTAGATGTTATTCGCTTTATCCTGTATACTATGGATGGCTCAATTGTAATCATGTATAGTCTTTCCGCTGACCGGTTAGCACACAACAAAAGCTTTTCACTGTGCCTCAGTACACGTGACAATAATAATAAACCTAAACCTGTCCCCACAACAGAACATTGCCCACCACCGTGGTAAATGTCAGCATGGAATAATCGTAGCAGATCTTCAACAGCCCATCTCCGCCCTCTCTCGACACACTCTCCCCCACTTTAACGAATTTTACCTCTGTTTTTCTATTCCCAGAAACAGTTTCAAGTTGTTCAGTTTTCCTGCGTGAAATGGATTTCGGAAAACCTGTTCAGAGAGAAGGACAATGTAAAAATGCTGGGAATAGCGGGTCCGAGACAACTAGAGTTCAGCTGGAGGAACAGCACCTCTTATTCCACAGGTAGCTTACCACACATGGTCTAAACATTGAATATTCTAATATTAAGTAATTGCCCCCCCCAAACCCACCATCCCGCCCCTGTGGCACTCACCAGAAGGACTCGGGAGAGCCAGTGAACACCGCATGCTCCCTCTTCAAGGTCTCATCCTCGGAAGAGGGGCAGGCAGTTGGCCTGAGTGGCCACTAGCTCACTGACTGGACCTGTGAACAACCAACTTGGCCAGGCCTTGGAGTGGACCACCAAGGAGGTCTCCCACCCGACTCTCTCTCCACCGGGTCTCCAAAGGTCAGTGAAAGGCCTGGATAGAATGGGAGAGTCTGGGACCAGAGGCCATAGCCTCTGGATTAAAGGTAGTATATTTAGAAGGGAGGCAAGGAGGAATTCCATGAGTCAGAAGGTGGTGAATCTGTGGAGATTACTGCCACTGTGAGGACTGTGCAGGCCAACTCATTGAGTATTTTTAAAGCGGAGATTAACCGATTCTTGATTAGTACGGGAGTCCACTCTGTCATTCAGTCATGGCGGATCTATTTTTCACTCTCAACCCCATTCTCCTGACTTCACCTCATAACCCCCCGACACCCTTACTAATCAAGATTCTGTCAATCTACACCTTAAAATATCCACTGGCGGCCTCCACAGCTGTCTGAAGCAATGAATTCCACAGGTTCACCATCCTCTGTCTAAAGACATTCCTCCTCATCTCCTTTCTACAGGTACATCCTTTTATTTTGAGCGTGCCCTAGTCTCTCCCACTGGTGGAAACATCCTCTCCACATCCACTCTCTCCAGGCCTTTCACTATTCGGTAACTTTCAGTGAGATCCCCCCCCACCCCTCATCCTTCTAAACTCCAGCGAGTATTGTCATTATGCCCCGAAACGGGAGGGAACTTACCCGGCCCTTCCGCTGCTGCCTCTGCCGTTCCTTCTTGTTGATGTGCCTCTCGATACTGGTCTCCCCACACAAGACGAGCACCATGTGCCACGTAGTGAGGCCGCTGAGGGCCAGACCCACCGAGCTAGAGGGAGAGAGAGAGGGAGATGCATTAACGGCACTGCCAACCGAAGCCCACTCAGGCACCCAGGGTCTCCGAAGCTGCTGACGGGGGGTGGGGTGAGGGAGATGTCAACGTAGTTTAATTTATTATTGTCACGTGTATTGCGGTGCAGTGAAAAGCTTTTAGTTGCCTGCTATCCAGTCAGCAGAAAGACAATATGGATATGGTCAATGGATCATTTTCTTTTAATTTTTTTATAATCAATGGATATTTTTAAGGCAGAGATTCTTGATTAGTACAGGTGTCAGGGGAGAAGGCAGGAGAACGGGGTTGGGAGGTTAAGATAGATCAGCCATGATTGAATGGTGGAGTAGACAATGGGCCGAATGGCCTAATTCTGCTCCTCTTCCTTATGAACATGAACTTATGAACTATACATGATTACAATGGTCCAGTGCACATATACAGGATAAAGGGAAGGGAATGCAAGATGGTCCAATAAAGTCCGATAAAGATAGTCTGAGATCTCTGATGAGGTAGATGGTTCAGGACAGCTCTCCAGTTGGTGATAGGATGGTTCGGTTGCCATGGAGCTGGGAAGAAACTGTCCCTGAATCTGGAGGTGTGCGTTTTCACCCTTCTGTACCTCTTGCGTGATGGGAGAGGGGGAAGAGGGAGTGACCGGGGTGAGACGGGTGGCCTTGCCGAGGCAGCCTGAAGTGTAAACGGAGTCAATGGACGGGAGGTTGGTTTTTTATGGTCTGGGCTGCGTCCGCAATTCTCTGCATTTTCTTGCGGTCTTGGATGGAGCTCACATGATGGATGGACATCTGCTCTCCTGCGGCACCTGATCAGATCCTGCAAACATCCCGCCCTACATCGCAGTCATACTGCACGGAAAGAGGCCCTTCAGCCCAACTCGTCCATGCTGACCAAGATGCCCCATCTACACTAGTCCCACCTGTCTGCGTTTGGCCCATATCCCTCTAAACCTTTCCTATCCATGTCCCTGTCCAAATGTCTATTAAATGCTATTTTGGTACCTGCCGCAACTGCCTCCTCTGGCCGTTTGTTCTACACACTCGCCACCATCTGAGTGAAAAAGTTACCCCTCAGGTTCCTATTAAATCTTTGCCCTCTGACTTTCAACCTATGTCCTCTGGTTCTTGATTCCTCAGCTCTGGGTAAAAGATTCTGTGCATTTACCCAATCCCCCTCATGATTTTATACACCTCTATAAGATCACCCCTCAGCCTCTTGTGCTCCAACCTCTCCCTGTAGCTCAGATCCTCGAGTCAGGGCAACATCCTTGTATATCTTCTCTGCCCTCTTAAAAACATGGAACGCTTCACAAATCGGTGTATTATCCTTGAGCAAGGGCCGTGCTGATCTTCTCTGCGTTGCTGTGAAGATCTTGGCTCATTACAAGTGATGGCTCCTACTCAAAGATAGCTACAACTTTGTGCTGCATGCAAGGTGGACATCAGGAGGAGAGCACTGACCTGCAGAGAACCCAGAGGTAAATGATGGACTTGTGGAAAGCCTTTTCTCGGAACGAGATGATGGGAGCTGCGGTGGCCATCTATGTGAGAGAGAAATAAAGAGTCAGTCATACAGCACGGAAACAGACCCTCCAACCTAACTTGCCCACTCGGACAAAGATGCCCCCCATCCACACCATCTACTCTTCATGCTGCCTCGGCTAGGACAGCAGCATAATCAAGGACCATCTCACCCCAGTCACTCCTCTTCTTCCCCCCCCCCCCACCATCAGGCAAGAGGTAGAGAAGTGAAAACGCTCTATTGTTGTGCCACCCCTGAGGGGTGACCTCATTGAGGTGTACAAGAACACGAGGGGCATGGAAAAAGTGAACGCTCACAGTCATTTTTCATAGGGTAGAGGATTCTAAAACGAGGCCATAAGCTTATAGCGAGAGGGGAGATATTTCAGAGGGATTTGGGGCAACTTTTTTAGTCAGAGGGTATTCCGTACCTGGATGAGCTGCCAAAGGAAGACGGAGAAACAGATAAAACTCAGCGGGTCAGGCAGCATCTCTGGAGGACATGAATAGGTGACATTTCGGGTTGGGACGGAAGAGTCCAAAGAAGGGTGCCAACTCAAAACGTCATCTATCCATTTTCTCGAGAGATGCTGCCCGACCCGCTGAGTTACCAAAGCACTTTATTGTCCTTTAATGACATTGTCCTTTAACCGCCTCCGCACTGGAGGGGGACGTTGCGGACTCAACCTGAAGAAGTGGGGCTTCTTGGACTCTGACAAATGCAACTGTGGAGAGGTACAGACAGCGGCCCATCTACTGACTTGTGGCAGAGAGGCATGCACTACGGACGATCCCCGCAGAGGCACAGATGTGGCACTGGCTGTGGCAGAACGATGGCAGATTGTCATCGGACACACGAGCGAGTGTGACATCTATATACTAAAACTCTCGTTTGTTTGTTTGTTTGTGATCGAACTTCAGCCAAAACGGTACACGATAGCACGACAAATTTAGGCCCACCTTATTCACCATCGTCACTTTAGTGATAATGCAAGTAGTTTTATTGAAATCGGTGTTATATTTTTAAAGCTATTCACATTTTAAAGTTTAAATCTATCTCCTAGGGAGGGAGGGGGGGAGGGAGGGAGAGGGGTGGGGGGGAGGGTGAAGGAGGGAGGATAAGGGGGGTTGAGGGGGATGGAGTGGGGGGAAGGGGGGAGGAGGGAGGGGGAAGGACAGGGTTCTGCACCAATGCAGGAGAGGTTTGGGCCCAACGGGCCATCTTGGTCTAGTTGTTCCTGTATCCGAGGGAGCAGAAGCACACACACAGTGCTGTGAATGTGTTCCCCTGAGGTGGGAAGAGGGCCAGCGCAGCGACCCATCCCCATGATAAACAGCCTTCCTGCAGGGGGCAGCACAGTGGCGCAGCAGTGCAGTTGCTGCCTCACAGCGCCAGAGACCCGGGTTCGATCCTAACTACGGGTGCTGTCTGTACGGAGTTTGTATGTTCTCCTTGTGACCGCGTGGATTTTCTCCGGGTGCTCTGGTTTCCTCCAAAGACATACAGGTTGGTAGCTTTAATTGGCTTCTGTAAATTGTCCCTGGTGTGTAGGATAGCGCTAGTGTACGGGGTGATCGCTGGCGGGTGCGGACTCGGTGGGCTGAAGCGCCTGTTTCCGCGCTGTGTCTCTAAAGTCTGGAGAGGATGGCGAGGCAGGAAGTGCCTGCATGTACGGGCCCCACTCCTGGAGCAGTTGCTTACATTGACGGTGAGGTAGGCATCCACAAACATCTCCCTGCTGCTCACGCTGCAGTAGATGCAGCCCAGCGTCATAAACAGGCAGAAGGAGAAGAAGTAGCGGTGATTGTAGTGACCGACGCAGTTATTCAGCCAGGCTGTGCCGCAGTCAAGGAGGTAACGCTGAACACAAGTAGTTATCTGTGCCACAGCTCCCACCCTCACCAGCTCCAACATGTATATAACCCGTGCTGTCCACAGCTCCCACCCTCACCCCCTCCAACATGTATATCACCCGTGCTGTCCACAGCTCCCACCCTCACCCCCTCACCCCCTCCAACATGTATATCACCCGTGCTGTCCCTGTCCTTTCTTTTTTAAAAATTTTTTTTTTTTTTCTTAAATTACAAATACTTTATTCCAAAACAAAACCAAACATACAAAGTAGTAACGCGATCAAATCAAAAGCTGCCTGTATCGGCAGTTTACAAACAAAAGTTATCAGATTAAAATTCTGCCAACTTTGTCAAGAATACATTCGACCTCCCGACAGAGCGGGGGTAAGCCCAGTCGGAATCGCTCCACGCACACGCCTCTCCTCGTCACCCACCGTGACAGGGTGAGGACCGGCCCCCCTCATAACCACAGCACCCCACTCCCCCTGAGGAGCAGCGCCCTGGCTGAAGGTGACCAGATTCCTGGCTTTCAGGAGATCACGGTAAAAGCCAGGCAACTCCCGCCTAGTGCGCCGACTCATGCCCGCCACCGGGAGCCGAGAGCCCTCCTGGAGGCAGCGCCCCTGGCGGCAGCGCCCCTGGCGGCCAGCGAGTGCCATCTAGGAGGGCACTCGGAGTACATGTCCCTCCGTAGGGCCCTAAGACGGAGAGCCGCCATCTGAGTGCGGACGCAGACCAGCGCCTGGCCCGCGTTCCAGAACACGCGATAGGAGAAACCATCCCACTCCACATCGAAACTCCCCTCCGTGTCCATCCCCTGTGCCAACTGTATATACGCGCGGGGTTTGAACGTATATACATGCTGCATCTCAGGATCATCAAACCTGTGCCCAGACCGCACCTCCCCCAGCTTGGTTACATGTGGGAGCAGGAGCGTATCCGGAACAAAAGTGGGAACGTTGGACAGAATGACCGGCAACACGGGACCCCTCCATGGATCCACCACTGCAAAATTCCCATCCCCCTTTCCAGAGCAAGAGCCACCGACTGCTCAGTCTTTAGGACGAAGACAACCTTCCCACTGACCACCGCGCCCGAGACTATGGCTTTCTTGCCAACAATCTCACACAGCTCGCCTAGAAAGGCCTTGAAGGGCAGGTTGCCCTGCAAGTGCATGTTTACCCCATGTATACACCCCAACGACACATGGGCCTCAGCCTCAGGGTCTGCCGACCGTACGGCACCTGCATAACTCCGAAAGGCCACCATCTTTAGGGCGTGGCACAAAACAAAAAGTCTCAGTACTTTATAAATCAAAGCAGTCTTTCTGCCATTGCTGTACCTCCACGCTTTTGCAGCAGTTTAATAGTCTTATGAAGGCTTTCCTGGAAAAGCAACAGAAGCAGTCTCCTCCTGATAAGATAGGAAAAGTCCATGCCGATCCTCCCCGTGGTCGAAAATGGACCTTCCGGAGGCTTCTTCCCCAGGTCTCCGTCGCTTCCCCGGCTTCAACGAAATCCTAAGCACTGTTGCCGTACTTACCCGGCACACCTGGACCGGGCAAGTCGGTGTGGGAGGGAGCTTTCCGATGTTACCGACCACAAACACTGCTCCAGACTCAGCTCCCACCAGTACAAGTGCAACCTGACCTTCCGCCAGCCGCTGCCGCTCCTACGACTTTCAGATACACGGACAATTCCTCACTAATTAGAGGAATCTTTGAACAAAGAAAGTCTCTGCAGTCCGACAAAGCTTCGAACTACAAAGCCTCACCGCTTTTGTTCCTCCTCGCCAAACAAATCCTTCGGAAAAGTTAATCAATTCCTCCCCGCCAGCAGAACACCTCGTCTCCTGTCCCTGCACTGGGAGTGTGTGACAGGACAGTGCAGTGCATGAACTGTGTACCCGAGTCTCACCACTTTCACCCACTGATCCACATTAAAAACAAGTACAGAAGAGATTGAAACAAAGGATACGACAATGATGATCCATCTTCAAGATACATCTGGAAAAGAGAACATGCCAATTAATGGTCAGATTGTCCATATTAAGGCCTGAGTTGAGCTTCACCCACATGCACCATCTCCAGTCATTTATTTTCCCCATTTAAGTGCAGTAAACCCTCTTTATAATAGCAGGGGAATGGTGTCCGCTATTGCTGTTTGTCCTCCAGAACCGAGTAAGCGGTTATCATTGTATAGGGAGTAGAAACAAAATGTTTAAGGAAAAAACTGCAGATGCTGGTTAAAATCGAAGGTAGACACAAAATGCTGGAGTAACTCAGCAGGTCAGGCAGCATCTCGGGAGAGAAGGAATGGGTGACGTTTCGGGTCTCGACCCAACGTTACCCATTCCTTCTCTCCCGAGATGCTGCCTGACCCGCTGAGTTACTCCAGCATTTTGTGTCTACCAGTAGCCTTCTTCACTTTCGGCGCGGGACTGGGCGTGGAATCCAGGTGAGTTGTCGGCCCCGCCTGTTGGCGGCCAGGGGAGAGGTGAGGATTGGCAGAGTCCATGGTCGTGGGCGGCTGGAATGCAGGCGCGGCGCGGCCAGGGTGGCGGACTGAGCCGGAGGTGACATCTACAGCCCGACCTGGCGGTGAAGGTCGGCAGGTCTGTCAGCTATAACCGATATAGGGACGTCCACGAGAACAAGGGCTTACTGCAATTTCCCTTTGGAAAGCTGCCATTGAATCTGCTCGGACAGCACTTTCAGGCAGCACCCAGCCCCAGACTGGAATCTGTCCTGGGATGACTTTGTGAGCAGAGTCCCTGGGCAGAGCAACAGTTATTTTATGCTTAGTGATACAACGTGGAAACAGGCCCTTCGGCCCACCGACCAGTGATCACCCGTCCACACTAGTTCTGTTTTCCCGTCCACACTAGTTCTGTTTTCCCATCCACTCCCTCCACACTAGGGGCAATTTAGAGATCTATTAATCTACAAACCCGCACGTCTTTGAGACGTGGGAGGAAACCAGAGCGCCCGGAGGAAATCCATGCATCACAGGGAGAACGTGCAAACTCCACACACAGACAGCAGCCGAGGTCGGGATCGAAGCCGAGTCTCTACCGCAGTGAGGCAGCGGCTCTAACAGGTGCGCCACTGCGCCGCCCGCCCGCCCACTCACCCTCCCCACCCTCCCCACCCCACCCGGGGACACCCACTCACCCTCCCCACCCTCCCCACCCCGGGACACCCACTCACCCTCCCCACCCTCCATGACCCACCCGGGGACACCCACTCACCCTCCCCACCCTCCCCACCCCACCCGGGGACACCCACTCACCCTCCCCACCCCACCCGGGGACACCCACTCACCCTCCCCACCCTCCATGACCCACCCCACCCGGGGACACCCACTCACCCTCTCCACCCCACCCGGGGACACCCACTCACCCTCCCCACCCCACCCGGGGACACCCACTCACCCTCCCCACCCCACCCGGGGACATCCACTCACCCTCCCCACCCTCCTCGACCCACCCCACCCGGGGACATTGGGTCTCGTCTCACCGGTTACAGATGCTGCAGTGATGGGCTCGAGGTGGCTTGGGATTAATACACTTCCTGCAGATGGAAACTATCGGAATGTCGCTTTTACCCTGCACCGACAAGGAGAAACCATTTAAACTGTGGGCCTGGTACAATGTTAGTTAGAAACAGTGACACTCCCTCTACACTATCCCGTCACAAACACCCAGGGCAGGGACAGCAGAGAGTGTCCCTCCTCCCCTCCCCCCCCCCCCCCCCCCCCCCACCCCCTTTCCACCTCAATGGACCCTGACGATAAGATTAACCTCTGGCCATCTCCAGCCATCCGCCCTTTGCGACTCTACCCATCTTCCTCTGAGACCCTGTTGATCCCCCATCCATCCACCACCGAGACCCCCTCTTCCTCCACCCCTCCCCCTACTGGCCCCCCTCTATACTCCCCACCCATCCCCCCAATGTGACGGCCCTCCCACTCCCCCATCCCGTCTCACCCACCCCCCCCCTCCCCGCCTCCAGCATGTTGCTGAGGCCAGGACCCTCGCGGATGCCCCCTGTGGGGAGAGCCCCTACCTGGGTGGGCTGCCCGGGCAGCGTGCGCACGGCCTTGTAGTAGTGGAAGATGATCTGCACCAGGTTCCAGTGGCCGTAGCAGAGGTGCCAGGCCACCCAGCCGGCCGGGTAGGTGCTGAGGATGACGGGCAGCATGCACATGTACACAATCAGCACGATGGTGGTCGTCAGAATGATCACCAGGACCACAAACACCTGCGGAGGGGGGGGGGGGGGAGGGGAGGAAGAGGCGGGAGGGGTGGTGAGGGCGGCAGAGCTGGGGGTGAGGGGTTCCCTCTGCAGGGAGTGTATTCATCCCAAACCACCCCTCTCACCCATCCCTGCAGCATCCCTGTAAACGGCGAGGAACAAGGCACAATTACCCTGGCTCACCCAACCCATGGCAACCATCGATCACCCCCTCACGCGGGTTCCATGTTATCCCACTGCCTCATCCACTCCATGCACACCTGGGGCAATTCACATAGGGCCGATTAAACCACAAACCCGCTCGCCTTTGAGAAGTAGGACATCGCTTTAAGGTGCGAGGGGGAAAGATTTAAAAGGAAACCAAGTAACTTTTCCCCACAAAGGGTGGTTGGTGTACGGAACGAGCTGCCGGAGGAGGTAGTTGAGGCAGGTATTATCGCAATGTTTAAGAAGCAGTTAGACAGGTGCATGGATAGGAAAGGTTTCGAGGGATATGGGCTAAATAGGACTAGCATTGATGGGGCATCGTGGTCGGGCATGGACACGTTGGGCTGAAGGGCCTGTGTCCGAGCTGTATGATTATGGTGATATGGTCGACAGTGCACAGTGCTAGGGTCCCATGACGACGCCAGTCTTTGGACTACGATACTCACCACGCCGAACCAGCGGGTTACATGGTCCACCAGCCAGTAAATGGGTTCGAAGAGGGAGTCGAGGAGCACGTCGCTGTTGGTGAAGGAGTTGTAGAGCAGGGAGTTGGCGCACAGCTTGGAGTAAGTCCAGTATGCGGCGGTGCGCTGCAGGAGCCGGGATCTCCGCCTGCGCCCCAGCCCGCAGCAACGCAGCATCAGGCGCATGGTGCCACACACCTGCAGCAGCCGCTTCCTCATCGGAGCACGGCAGGCCAGGACTCACCGCGCATCACCACCCACTCCGCCGGTCGCCGCACGGGCCCGGCTGCCTCACTGAGGAGAGAGAGCGGCAGTCAGTCAGTCAGTCCGCGCGCGGTAGGTACAAGGAACTGCAGATGCTGGCTGACCAAAAACACAAAGCAAAATGCTGGAGTAACACAGAGGATCAGGCAGCATCTCTGGAGAACGGGGATAGGTGACATTTTGGGTCGAGACCCTTCGACAGACTCAATGGTTCAATGGTATTTTATTGCCACATGTACACAGGTACATCCATTTTTGCATACAGCCGGTTAAAGTCTTCGTGTAGAAACAAGGAACAACAGATACTGATTTACCAAGGATAGGCACAAAGTGCTGGAGTAACTCAGCGGGTCAGGCAGCATCTCTGGAGAACATGGATAGGTGATGTTTTGGGTCAAGACCTTACTTCAGACTGATCCTGACCCGAAACGTCACCTATCCATGTTCTCCAGAAATGCTGCCTGAGCCGCTGAGTTACTCCAGTGTTTTGTGTTTGGCCACGCACGAGTATGTCAGATAGTGCAAACGAGAGAATAAGCAGAGCGTGGAATATAGTGGAGACACAAGAAATGGTAGATACTGGTTTACCAAAAGAGACACACAGCACTGGAGTAACTCAATGGGTTAGGGAGCATCTCAGGAGAACATGGATAGGTGACAGTTTGGGTCAGGATCCTTCTTTACACTTGTTCTCCAGTATTCATGTTCTCCAGAGATGCTGCCTGACCCGCTGAGTTACTCCAGCACTTTGGGTCTTTTTTGCCATACCTCATACTACAAGGCTAAATGTAATAAAAAGGAACTGCAGATGCTGGTTTACACCAAAGGTAGACAGAAAATGCTGGAGTAATTCAGCGGGTCAGGCAGCATCTCTGAAGAACATGGATAGGTGACGCTTCGGAGTCTGAAGAAGGGTCCCAACCCGCAACGTCACCTATCCATGTTCTCCAGAGACGCTGCCTGACCGGCTGAGTTACTCTAGCACTTTGACAATACACAAGGTCGTTTCAACATCTAATCCAGTCTTTGAGTGGGACCTCACTTACTGTCAGACGGAAGCTCTGCACATGGTACCACGAGGAGACTCGGCTGGCATTGATGGAGCGGCAGGAGCCTGGCATTTCATGGCAGTAACTCCGCACACCTCTCTCGAGTACTGGAGAACTAGCCCGTCAACGCTGCTCGAGCGCACAAGTGAAACGTCTGCAATAAGAGTCAACGTCATTAATAGAGTCATCGTGGACGGAAACAGGCCCTTCGGCCCAACTTGCCCATGCCGCCCAAGATGCCCTATCTAAGTCAGTGTCATACCCGGCACTGCTCACACCAAGCTTTTCACTGTACCTCGCTCGGTACACGGGACAATAAACTAAACTGAACTAATCCCGGCAGTGGGGTGCAGAAATAGACACAAAATGCTGGAGTAACTCAGCGGTTAAGGCAGCACTCTGGAGAACATGGATTAGTCATGTTTCAGGTCGGGACTCTTCAGACTGGGACAAGAGTCAAGAATGTTTTTATTGTCAAATGTCCAGAAACAGAACAATGAAATTCTAACTTCCAGAAGCACAGAACAGAACGTAATTAAAAGGAACTGCAGATGCTGGTTAATACCGTAGACACAAAATGCTGGGGTAACTCAGTGGATTATCTCTGGAGGAAATAACACTGCGAGGCAGCAACTCTACCGCTGCGCTCTAACTCTGATGAACAGTAATACAAATCCCCAGTTTATTTTCACCACAGCCCCCTCTGTCACACACACACACACTCCTCCCTGCCACTGGCTTGTGAAAGCCCAGCCGGAGCCACCCACCGCTCCACTGCGAGTCATCCCGACACAGGTTAATGGACACGGGCTGAGCTGGGTTTCTACGCTCGAGACCGCCAGCTGGTCTCCGGCATGGAGAACCCCCCCCCCCCCCCAACCCCCAACATTCTGGAATCAAAGTCCTTGGGGAGGAGGCAGCACAGACACGATCTCAAACACTCGAGAACAGAATGACACACCGCCCTCCGAGCAAAAACCCCCTGGCTCCTGGGCGAGGGAACGGAGGGATCTTATACCCCAAACACATTACACCTTAAGAAGATCAGTTAAACTTTACCTCTTAATTATTAAGGTCCAAAGTAATAAAGACCAATTACTTCTATAATTCATGGTGAAACCCAAGCTATCGCTTCCGGACAGATTTTGATCAGCAATGTACAAATCGAACGCATAGGAAGATTGGGCACTCAAGTCTGCGCCCACTGCCCCATACGTCTTTCAATCCCAGTAGCGCAGTGCTAGAGTTACTGCCTCACAGCGCTAGAGACCCGGGTGTGATCCTGACCTCGGGTGCTGTCTCTAGGAAGTTTTCTCCGGGTGCTCCAGTTTCCTCCCACATCCCAAAGACGTGCGGGTTTGTAGGTTAATTGGCTTGGTAAACATCAGTTCCGTTTAGTTTATTGTCACATGTACCGAGGTACAGTGGAAAGCTTTTGTTATGTGCTGTGCAACACAATACAATAAAACTTGTCTGCAATGTGTAGGATAGTGCTAGTGTACAGGGTGATCGCTGGACTCAGTTGGCTGAAGGGCCTGTTGCCATGCTGTCTTTAAAATTAAAGGCACAGAGTGGTAAGACCATCACTTCCAACACCAGAGTGCCAGCTGTTGGTAAGGAACCAGCACATGGACGAGCGAGGGGGGGGGGACTGGTGAAGCACCAACACCAAAGACCGAAGGGCCATTTTCTTTAGCGTTCCTTCTTCCCGCCGCAGTGACGGAAAACCTCCTCCTGCAGGAGAGAGGAGAGCCAAAGGGATGTCAAAGATTCACTAACGTGTCATCATTACACAGGATAGATAGCCAACACTGAGTAGACAGTCAAAACCACTTTCCCAGCATGGAAATTCTAAATACTAGAGGGTAGATCTATATGGTGAGTGGGGCAAAGTTTAAAGGTGGTGCGTGGGCCAAGTTTCTTTTTACAACAAAGGTGGTGAATGCTTGGAACATGTTGCCAGGGATGGTAGTGGAGGCACTATTACGATAGTGGCTTTTGGATATAGAGGGAATGGAGGGATATGGATCATGTGCAGGCAGATAAGAGTTGGTCGGCATCATGTTGGGCACAGATGCGATGGGCCGTCAGGCCTGTTCCTGTGCTGTACTGTTTTAGATTTAGAGATACAGCGCGGAAACAGGCCCTTCGGCCCACCGAGTCCGTGCCGCCCAGCGATCGCCGCACATTAACACTATCCTACACACACTAGGGACAATTTTTACATTTACCCAGTCAATTAACCTACATACCTGTACGTCTTTGGAGTGTGGGAGGAAACCGAAGATCTCGGAGAAAACCCACGCAGGTCAAGGGGAGAAGGTACAAACTCCGTACAGACGGCGCCTGTAGTCAAGATCGAACCTGAGTCGCTGCATTCGCTGTAAGGCAGCAACTCTACCGCTGTGCCACCGGGAAGCCAGGTTTCCCCAGACTGCCATTAAGATGATCAACGTTTGTCAAAGGGCAAATGTCCCACATTCCCCTCGCCCGATGGGTAGCCGCTCTTGGACTTGGCTTGCTTCACTGATCATCCCATGCACCTTCATTCATCACTAAACCACTCAAGGGCAACCAGTGTTACTGTCAATGCGTTTATGACCCATCCCCAATTACCCAAGTGACGGCGAGACATGTTTTTGAACCACTTCTGCCAAAGGTGACCCCATGGTGTGGACGGGGAGGGTGCTTCAGGACCTCCAGCCTGGGTCGGTGAAGGGCCAGCGATATATTTGCTTGTTTGTTTTATATAATACTGAACTTTCTTTTGTTATTTATTACAGGGTTTACAGAGAACTGTGTTTACCTGTCTGTCGTGCTGCTGCAAGTAAGAATGTCATTTTTCCGTTTCGGGACATATGACAGTAAAACATTCATGACTCTTGGCAATTTTAAAAATAGAACTAAAAGCAAATGAAAACGGAAACAATTAAATCAAATAATTAAAATCATTGTTTCCGTGGAGTACGACTATATTCTGAGGGGCAGGTTCTCCACACTAGAGGGTAGTGGGTATCCGGAACGAGCTGCCAGAGGAAGTTGCTGAGGCAGGTAATATAGCAACATTTAAACAGGAGAGGAAAGGTTGAGAGGGATGTAGGCCAAATGGAGGCAGGTAGGACTAGAGTAGATGTTGGTCGGCATGGTAACTGGGACTAGCTCGGATGGGGCATGTAGGTCAAGTTAGGGCTGAAGGACCTGTTTTGTGCTGCATGATGCTAATTTTTCCTAATCTGGCCTGGAATCCAAATCCCCTCCCAGATCCGGCACAGTGGCTCAGCAGTAGAGTTGATGCCTCATCACAGTGACAGGTCACGCTCACAGGGAGAACGCACAAACTCCATACAGACAGCACATTCAGTCAGGATCGAACCCGGGTTCCTGGCGTGGTAAGGCAGCAACTTTACCAGCTGTGCTACTGTGCCGCCGAGGATGCAGAACCATTTAAAATATCCAGCATACACATGGTGGCCTGAACAGCTTCCTCCTGTGCTGTACAACGCTGCGATTCTCCAAACTCTGTGGCAGAGATTAAAAACTGCTTGATCTTAATACTCATCACCAGACTGAGTCGAACCATCTCATGCAGCCTAATCTCCTGACACAGTCAAACAATCGGCAAACCTTTGTCACTGAAACAGAAGAGGGAAAGAAAGCAGATGGAGAACGGAGCTGCTGCCTTGCAAATAAAGAGCTCGGATTGTGTTACCGGACTTTGATCCAGAGATATTCAATTCAAGTAATTAAACTGGAATTTAATAAAAACACACTTGTCCTGATAACAGTAACATGAAACTACTGGATGGTTACAAAACGCCCTATTCGCAAATCAAAGAGAACTAAGCCAGACTTGGAAGCAGAGCACATTGTACATTCAAACAAAACACAAATCCTTCATGGGGTCAGAGAATTATCCTTCATAGAGTCAGAGAATAGAAAAAGGGCATTTGGCCCACCATGCACAGGCTGACCAAGTTGACATACTGGTAGAGCTCCATTTGCCTAATAGTCCTCTAAAGTCTCCCCATTCATATATTAAAGTCATAAACAGAAATTATTAAAGAAGCTCCGATTCTCAATTCATGGTCGGTGTCGTTGAGGGTTGGGACCCTTCTTCACATTGCCCTTCCCGAAGAAGGATCCACGTTCTCTACTGACGCTGCCTGGACCCGCTCAGTTACTCCAGCACTGTCTGTGCGTATGTTTTTAGCCTGAAACACGCTTGCTCTGGAGGGAGGTGGGCCAGGGAGAGGGTGAGGAGCAAGGGTAAGAGCAGGGGGCGAGGGGGAAGAAGTGACGGGGGGAAAGGAGAAAGGGAAGGGGGAAAGGGAAGGAGGAAAGGGAAGGGGGAAAGGGAAGGAGGAAAGGAGGAAGGGGGGAAAGGAGGAAGGGGGGAAAGGGAAGGGGGGAAAGGAGGAAGGGGGGAAAGGAGGAAGGGGGGAAAGGGAAGGTGGGAAAGGGAAGGTGGGAAAGGGAAGGGGGAAAGGGAAGGGGGAAAGGAGGAAGGGGGGAAAGGAGGAAGGGGAAAGGAGGAAGGGGGGAAAGGAGGAAGGGGGGAAAGGGAAGGTGGGAAAGGGAAGGTGGGAAAGGGAAGGGGGGGAAGGGAAGGGGGAATGGGAAGGGGGGAAAGGAGGAAGGGGGAAAGGAGGAAGGGGAAAGGAGGAAGGGGGGAAATGGAAGGTGGGAAAGGGAAGGGGGAAAGGGAAGGGGGGGAAGGGAAGGGGGGAAAGGGGAGAAGGGGGAAAGGGAAGGGGTGGAAGGGGGGAAAGGAGAAAGGGGGGGAAATGAGAAGGGGGGGGGAAATCAGAAGGGGGGGGAGGGGTCGCGCTTCCCGGGTCCACACTCACCGACCCGGGCCCTCCTCTCCCGGCGCCTCACCTCACTCCAGCTGAAGCAACAAAGACCGGGCGCCGTCACGGCGCATGCGCCACTCTCCCGCCGCGATGCCCTCTGGGAGCTGTAGTTCGATCCGTCGTCGACCCGCAGCGTCTTCACCAGAGACGGGACTACAGTTCCCGTCATGCCTCTCCACACAGCCACACTCCAAGGCCGGACGAATCGCTGCGTGATGCAATTGATTGCCCCGGGTACCTGTCGGGCAGGTGTGTTCAGGTGGCTCCAGCAGACACCCAATCATCCCCTCCCCAATGCATCAACGCAGCCCTCCCTGCTTCCAACTCCTTTGATTAATGTTATGACTTCAACGGCACGACTGAGCCCTACAGTCTCTTGTGGACAGATTGCAGGAAGCATTTTCATACAAACCTGACACGCAACATGCTTCCTGCAATCTCTCCACAAGAGAACCACAGGGCTCAGTGGTGGAGTTGAAGTCATACAAATAATCAAAGGAGTTGGAAGCAAAGCAATGGGAGTTTATGTGGAAACAAGGAACTGCAGTTCCTGGTTTATACTAAACAGAGACACAAAGTGCTGGAACAATTCAACAGGTCAGGCAGCATCTCTGGAAAAACAGGATGGTCAGGACCCTGGACCCTTCTTCAGACCAAAGAAGGGTCCCGACCATCCTTTTTCTCCAGAGATGCTGCCTGACCTGTTAAGTTATTCCAGCAGTTTGTGTCTATCTAGGGGTTAGTTATGCTTGCAATAATAATTGAGAGTTCATTACAGGCTGGAAACTTTAGGTTTGGTTTATTATTGCCACGTATACTGATATACAGCAAAAAACATGTTTTGCATTCTATTTAGGTAAACAGGAAACAATAGAAACAGGTTTAGAGGGACATGGGCCAAATGCCAGCAGGTGGGACTAGCATAGGGCGGCACAGCGGTAGAGTTGCTGCCTTTCAGCGAATGCAGCGCCGGAGACTCAGGTTCGATCCTGACTACGGGCGCCGTCTGTACGGAGTTTGTACGTTCTCCTCGTGACCTGCGTGGGTTTTCTCCGAGATCTTCGGTTTCCTCCCACACTCCAAAGACGTACAGGTATGTAGGTTAATTGACTGGGTAAATGTAAAAATTGTCCCTAGTGTGTGTAGGATAGTGTTAATGTGCGGGGATCGCTGGGCGGCGCGGACCCGGTGGGCCGAAGGGCCTGTTTCCGCGCTGTATCTCTAAATCTAAAAAAATCTAAATCTAGATCGGGCATCTTGGTCAGTACGGAAAAGTTGGGCCGAAGGACCCGTTTCCATGCGACATGACTCTAAATCATCCATACATGCGTACACTAAGGGCCCCCTCGGTCATGGCTGACCATAGGTGATGCATCCTGGTTGTTGGCTGCCTGCTCCAAACCTCAGTTAGAGCAGCGTTGATGTGTGGTCGGATGTAAGCCTGGACGATGTGATATGAAGGACAGGCTGTTACCCATGCAGCACGTCCCCCCTCTCCACGTCGCTGAGTACAACAGATAGTGCAAAAGACAAAGGAAACAGTGTGCAAAATATAGGGTTACAACTACAAACAAAACACAGAAAATATCAGGGCCACAACGAGGTAGATTGGGAATTAATTCCGTGTTTATGGGAGGACTGTTCAGTGGTCTGATAACCACAGGGAAGAAGCTGTTCCTGAATCTGACAGTACATACTTTCAAGCTTTTATAACTGCTCGATACGATGGGGGAGAGGAGGGAATGACTGGGGTGTGAATGGTCCTTGATTATGTTGGTTGCTTTCTCGAGGCAGCCTGAAGAGTAAATGGGGTTGGGGTTGCATGATGGACTGGGCTGCATTCACATCTTTGAGGATTCTTGCACTCTGTGCTTTTCTATCTCATTTTATTTCTAATGTCTTCATCTGTTGTCAGGCATCATCTCTGGAGAACATGAATCTGGTATAGAACACAAAAAGTCCAGATTCCAGCACCTGCAGTGCCTTGAGTGGGTCTACCCTTTAATGATTAGGACTAGCTTGTTTAAAAAATTTTTTTTTAATGATTTTAAATGGCCTGCATTGGTAGGATTCCAACCCTTATCTCGAGATCGATAGTCCACACCTCTGGATGTTTGTCCCTTAGTTTAACTACTGTACTACTATACCTCTCAGGTGTCTCATAATGAATCTGTTGGGACTAATATGTTCCTCTCTGGAAGCTCTGTTCACCAGAGATGACACAAAGCACTGGGGTAACTCATCAGGTCAGCCAGCATCTCAGGAGAACATGGATAGGTGATGTTTCTGCTCTGAAATGTCACCCATCAATGTTCACCAGAGATGCTGTCTGACCTGTTGAGTTACTCCAGCATTTTGTGTCTTCTTTTGTAAACCAGCATCGGAGGTTCCTTTTTTGCCTGTTCACAAGAGATCTGTAATCACAGAATACACTGTTACATGTTCATTTTGGATTAGGTTTGAATGAGAAGAGTTGCAGTGAGGAAGGTCGAGTTACTTAAAGTTTAAAGCCCTCAACTTACACAACCTTTTACTGTGTTCGCAGAACTTGCCAAAACATTTTACAATCAACCCATTTACTTTGTAGCGTGGGCTGACGGTGATGCAGCTTCAATTGCCACTTATCTCCTGATCAGGAACACGACGAGCAGATGCTGTGCCAGGTACAAGTGTGTTCAATGGTGCTTTTTGTCACAGGTACAAAACACATTGAAATTATTTTCAGGGTCGTCAGATCTGGCGATCGTTTCCAAAGTCCGGTCCGCACACTGGGTCTTGTGGAGTGTGCAGGAGTATGCGCCGTGCCTGCATTCTGTCTCCCACCGACTAAAACATAGCGGCAGTTCACGGTGTCAAAGTGCGACGAGTGGTAGATTCACAGAGAATGACTACTTACAAATTGCACATTTCAAAAAAGTTAAGGAGCTGGAGTTAAAGAAAAATAATTATTTATTTCAATTTAAAACGTAGAACTGTAACTGTACCCAGTACCTTGAGACTGTGCTGTACAGAAGAATAAAAGATATTAGTCCTGGCATCATCTGCCGACGGAGCTGGTTCTGCAGTTCGTAGCTCTGGCCCCGGGAGCCTCATGTTTTGTGAGGCAGCGTGAATGCGAGCTGGATCCATGGACAGGCCCCTCGGTAGTGACGGCTCTCAGGTGTGGAGGAACTCTGGCTGCACTCGAGCCACTTTGCGGAACTCTTTCCCGTGCGACTTTGGACACTGCATCTCACACCAGCTGACGGGGACCATCTGGGCACCTGGGAGAAGACAGCGCGACATCCTAAAGCAGAGACGCACAGCGCGGAAACAGGCTCTTCAGCCCGACTCGTCCATGCTGACCGAGATGCCCCATCTGAGCGAGTCCCATTTGCCCATATTTAGCTCATATATCCATCTAAACCTCCTGAGGACGGAGTAGGCCCCTTGAGACCGTTTCCAAAGACACTGCGCCTTCAGACACCTTCCAGATTCCAACCGTTCCCTGAGACGGAAATATTCCTCAGATCCATTCCAACCCACTTACCTGTTAACTTTAGCTCTAGTTTTCTGCTGTCTACCGTATCTAGGCCCCACACAGCTTTGTATATTTTAATCAGCCCCCCCCCATCGGCCTCCTCCATCCTAAGGAAAGCAAACCCAACCGATCCATCCAAATCTAGTCTCTGCTCATAGCCGAAGCACTTAATCCCTGGCAACACTCTGGCGAATCACCATTTCACCACCCTCTCCCACGTAATCTCCTACAATTAGGCCCACGTGGTCACAGGGAGAATGTACAAACTCAGTACACACAACACCCATAGTCAGGATCCGACCCGGGTCTCTGGCACTGGCAGGCAGCAGCTCTACCCCTGTGCCACCCCAGGCGATTTGTTGGACTTCAGCACTGGAAACATTCAAGGCGAGAGAGCAGCAGGACCTTACCTGCCTCGCTGTGCGCGACAACCACACCTAGTTCATTCTCCGCTGTCGTCAGCAGGTAGTTAGACTGAGCATCACCCAGAGAGATCTGGGAACGAGTGTGAAGGATAACATTAGAAGAGCATTAACAACACAAGTTTGCAGTACAAGATTGAGACGGAGATGAAAAACAAAATCTCCAAGGGTTGAATAGCTTTGGGACTTGGCCCCTGACAGCAATCTGTGGTGAGAAGTCCTTGAGTGTATTTCAGGCTGATGGGGAAAGAGAAGGACATGTGGAATATCGTATCATTTGTGATCCCATTAAATGACAGACCGGGCTCAAGGGGCAGAATGGCCCACTCCTGTTCCTACTACATGTCATGGTACAGTATAGCACAGGAGCAGGCCCTTCAGCCCACAATGTCTGTGCCAAACAGATTATCAAGTTAAACTAATGTCATCTGCCTGCACTGATCGATATTCCTCCATATCCATGGGCCTATCTAAAAGCCTCTTACATGCCATTGTCGTATCTGTCTCCACCACCAACCTGTCATTGCATTCCAGGTACCCGCCATCCTTTGTGTAAAAACAAAACTTGCCCTGCACAACTTTAAACTTGGCTCCTCTGACCTTTAAGCCACGCCCTACTATCCTCAACATTTCAACCCTGGGAGAAAGTTCTCACTGTCTACCCTATCCACGCCTCTCATAATTTCAGTTTAGTTTATTATTGTCACGTGTCCCCAGGTAGAGTGCAGCCCAAAGACGTGCAGGTTTTTAGGTTAATTGGGCTCTGGGAATTGACCTTAGTGTGTAGGAATATCCATATATCAATGGTTCATTTTAGAAGGACTGTTCCTGAACACGAGCTTCCAAGAAAATGCGAATGATGAGATTTAAACCGTAAAGGATACCACTTTTGCTAAAACAATGTCGCCGGGTCTGAAGCATTTGTAGACCTCGATCTGCAGGAGAGAAGGACCAAAATATATTTCAGTGATCTGGCCACAGTAATAAGTTTCATATCCGTACGACATCCCATGGAGCTCACATTACATAAACCAGCATTGATGCACAAGCACTTGGGGAGCTTTATGTTGTAACAGAGCCATACAGCATGGAAACAGGCCCTTCGGCCCAACTTGCCCACATCGACCAACATGTCCCTTCCACGTTAATCCCACCTGCCTGCATTTGGCGCATAACCCTCCAAACCTGTTCCAAATGTTTATTTGGAAAAAGATGCCAAGTAATTTGTTTGCAGCAGGCTCTTCAAACAACAGATGAGATAAATAGCGATGCTCACTTGCTAGGTTTTGTCCCGCTCCCACATCTCTTTTCCAGGGCCCGCTTCCGTGAGGTATGACTATGAATTGAGCAAAAAGCAGACTGCTAGTGGAACTCAAGGGAGGTCAGGATCGAACCCAGGTGTCTGGCGCTGTGAGGCAGCAACCCTACCACTGCGCCGCATTGCACTGCATTGTCTGATAAGGGTGATCGGAAACGTTAACGCTGCTTCTCTCTCAACAGATGCTGCCTGACCTGCTGAGTGTCCTGCATTTTCTGGTTTTATTTCAAATTTCCAACGTCTGCAGTTTTGCTGTTCATCTTACGTTTTCATAAATTTTCTATCATTTAAGTCAATCGATTTTTGTGCAGGGGTTGGAGAACTGCACTGGCATGGAGAGGGAAGGTTTGTACCTTGTCCTTTTCTGTTGCTCGGATATCTTCCCTCCTGTGGAAAATAATGTAACGTTATAATACCTGCCCGAGTCTGCATTCCCAATAAATGCTGCCCTGTCAAGGGTGTTTAATTGTCAAATGTGCCAACAATGGACCAATGAAATTCTTACTTGCAGCAACATAACAGGTCTGTAAGCACAATACACACAGATAACATAACAACAACAACAAAACTCAATAAACTAATAATCCTGTCACTGAATCGTTAACGTTTCATTTTGTGTCATTTATGCATTAAAGTAGTGCCACATGTTTCACTTGGTGAGGTTTTTACAGTTCTTTCAAAATTCAGCCAAATGGACTCATCTACACCTCACGCTGTCTCGGCAAGGCCACCAGCACAATCAAGGACCAGTCTTACCCTGGTCACTCCCTCTTCTCCCCTTTCCCATCAGGCAAGAGGTACAGAAGTGTGAAAATGCACAACTCTAGATTCAGGGACAGTTCCTTCCCAGCTGTTATCAGGCAACTGAACCATCCTATCACCAGCTAGAGAGCGTTCCGGAGGTACTATCTACCTCATTGGAGACCCTTGGACTATCTTTAATCGGACTTTACTGGACATCATCTTGCAATAAATGTTATTCTCTTAATCCTTGTATCTGGCACACGTGACAATAAATCAAGCTATTTTTTTTTTAAATGTTGGGTTTAGGGAATATTGTGGATTCTATGAAGCAAGCCATGAATGTGGGTCGTGAGCACATTGAGCAGGCCGTGACTCAGTTCAATTGCCTTCTCCCTTTGATGCTCCTGGTCCAAACCTACCAGGTCTTGTCGAGCATCTGCCCAAGTCATGCAAACATTGGAACAGTTTACACACCCTGGCATAACCCGACACAAAAAAACAAAGCACTAAGATCTCAGCAGGTCAATCAGAGTCTGTGATGGGAAAAAGGTGTGAGCTGACATTCAGGATCAAGACTGTGCATCGGTACCTTCTTGCACTAAATGTTATCTGTATCCTGTATCTGTAAACTATTGATGGCTTGATTGTAATCATGCACAGTCTTTCCGCTGACTGGATATCACGCAATAAAAAAAGCTTTTCACTGTATCTTGGTACACATGACAATAATAAACTAAACCTAAAAGTTCTTCGCCCAAAATGTTGACTCACATCTTTTGCCTCCACAGATGCTGACTGATCTGCTGAGATTTTCCAGTGTTTAGGTTTTAGAGATATAGCACGATAACAGGCCCTTCAGCCCACCCGACTCCATGCTAACCGTCACCCATTCACACTGGTTCAATGTTATCCCACTTTCCCATCCACTTCCTGCACATTAGGGGGAATTTACAGCAGCCAATTAATATAAAAAAACACACACGTCTTTGGGATGTGGGAGGAAACCGGAGAACTGGAAGGAAAGCCACTCAGTCACAGGGAGAACGTGCAAACTCCACACAGACAGCACCTGAGGTCAGGATCGAACCCGGGTCTATGCCACTGCAAGGCAGCAGCACCACCAGGTGCGCTGCCTTTCTGTTCCAGATTCCAGCATCTGAAGTATCTTGTGTCTTTATAACCTGACACCATCTTTCCTGACGCCCATTCCCTCTTCCTGTGGGGAAATATATGGTCTGGAGCAGGAATGTTGGCCGACTGCCACTACTAATCTAGAGAAATTCCCGTGGCATTCCTATTTCATTTCTTCATGACATAGTGTATTGACGTGGGAGGGCACCGGAGACATAAATATTGTGTGCAGGAATAAAAGCATAACAGTGAGGAACGATTGCAAAATGGTGCCCAACTCTGTTGTCATGCATCCTCTACAGCTGCTCCAGATGGGAACTGGCTTACAGACCAAACCCAGAACTTACGGAGACTGAAGAAGGGTCTCGACCTGAAACGTCACCTATTCCTTTTCTCCAGAGATGCTACCTGACCTGCTGAGTTACTCCAGCACTTTGCGTCTACCTGCAGAACTTACGGAGTTGGATGAGTGGTGGGAAGGGCAGAGGATTGTGGATTTGACTGCAGAACGATAAGTGCTGTGCCTCTGGGCACCGAGCAGGTTATTACAACTGAAAGGGTTGTGAAGGGAATATGTTGGTTCAGCATGTGAAATGTGGATATACTGTGGACACGTGGCTAGTGTCGGAACTCTGTGCAAAACACATAGAAGCTCAAGAGTCAGAAGTCAAGAGTTTAAATACAGGGAATACCGTAACAGGGCAGTGGACAAGGTTACACATCTGGAAAGTGGGCTCTATCACCCATTTTCCATAACGCAAAGCTGGTCATCTGCACATTTCTCAAGATACGCGTCTTAAAAAGAAATACATTTTGGGTTGACTTATTTATCTTAACGTTTAAGAGTCATTTGGTCAGGTACATGGATAGGATAGGTTTAGAGGGGTATGGGACAAGCACAGGCTGATGGGACTAATGTAGATGGGGCATATGATATATGTAGGAAGGAACAGCAGATACTGGTTTACACCGAAGATAGACATAAAATGCTGGTGTAACTCAGCAGGACTGGCAGCATCACTGGAGAGAAGGAATGGGTGACGTTTTGGGTCGAGACCCAGCATGTTGAGTCAGCATGGGCAAGTTGGGGTGAAGAGCCTGTGCCAACATTCTATGACTATGACTTCTTCACCTCTTTCCCCCCCCTTCCCCCCCCTTCCACACACAAATTCTGTGACAATTAATTTCATTACGTATTAACAATTTTGGGGTTGCGATCTGCAAGCTTTCCATGGGCAATTTAAAGGCAGTAAAAGTGCCTGTGTTCTGTGAGGAAATGTAAAACATATTTATAGATAAATCACATCAATTTATATTCACCCAGCCGGAACAGGTGGACTGCACATCCACAACATTACCTGATGGTTCCTCTAAAAGCCCCTTTGAGTGGAGTAGATCGTACGTATATAATGTGAACTTTAGCAAATCGAGGGTTAATACTCGTAACCTGACAATAAAAATGAAAGAATAAAAATCTGTTAACCTTTATAATAAAAAATGCTCGGCAGGGTTTTGCAATGGTTCATTGATCACAACTATCAAATCAATAATAATAATCAGTGGTGCGGCGGTAGAGTTGCTGCCTCACAGCACCCAGATACCCGGGTTCCATCCTAACTACGGGTGCTGTCTGTACTCCCTGTGACTGTCTGGGTTTTCTTCGGGTGCTACGATTTCCTCCCACACTTCATAGACGTACAGGTTTGTGTGTTAATTGACTTTGGTAAATTGTAAATTGTCCCTAGTGTGTAGGATAGTGCTAATGTACACGGTGATCACTGGTCGACGTGGATTCAGTGGGCCAAAGGACCTGTTTCCATACCATATCATTAAAAACAATAGACTAAGCGCTGGTTTGGATTTTTTTTTTTAAACCCAAAAGGCTTTTGAAACTGAACGGGTCAGGCAGCATTGGTGGAGTGAAATGGACAGATAACGTTTCACGTCAGGACCTTTCTTCAGACTGATCAGATTGGTTTGGGTTATTTAGGCTAATTGGCTTCTGTAAATTGCCCCGAGTGTGTAGGATAGAACTAGTGTACGGGTGGCATGGACTCAGTGGGCCGCATGGCGTGTTTCCCTGCTGTATCTCTAAACTAAACGAATCAGACAATAAAACAGCAGCTCTGACATGAGCTGTAAAGGGAAGATGTGAAAAGGTCTTACCTTGCACGTTACAACAACGCCGACTTCTGGCAGGAGTTTGGGCTCTGTATCTCGAACCACGGATATAACTGGCACCTGCAAATACCAACCTCCAATTAGAGCAGAACTGCATCAAGTTTACAGCACAGGGTCATTTGGCTTGTGTCCAGTTAGTCGTATCTAGGTGTGTAGGAAGGAACTGCAGATGCTGGTTTACACCAAAGGTAGAGAGACACCAAAGGTAGATAGACACAAAATGATGGAGTTACTCAGAGGGTCAGGCAGCGTTTCAGGAGAAAAGGAATAGGCAAAGTTTCGGATTGAGACCCTTGTTCAGACTTTTGGATCGAGACCCTTCTTCAGACGCTGCGCCACTGATTATTCTTTGTTTGGAGAATGTTCTCGATCCAAAACGTCACCTATTCCTTTTCTCCAGAGATGCTGACTAGCCCACTGAGTTACTCCAGAATTTAGTGGTTATATATAGATATGCTTCCCATCCTTTCTCCCCCACTTGTTTATTCAGATTCCCATTTCCCACTTCACCTAATCTTTGGTAATAACTTTCATATCCTGACCACCGTGGGTAAACAAGTTTCCTGCTGCATTCAATCCCAACCAATCTAGATTTAAGAAGTAGAAAGAAAGAACTGCAGATGTTGGTTAATACAAAAAAGGACAAAGTGCTGGAGTAACTCAGCAGGTCAGGCAGCATCTCTGGAGATGTCAGTCCTAAGAAGGGTCTCAACCCGAAACGTCACCTGTCCATGTTCTCCAGAGAAGCTGCCTGACCCGCTCAGTTACTCCAGTACTTTGTGTCTTTTTGTGTACAAGCTAGAATTAAACTGGCCTCCAGGAGGTGCAAGAGAGCTTTCTTTGGTCTGATACACACAGTGGGAAGAAATTGTCACGCCTAGCACAAGATTTGGAAGGATATTCAGTCAGTCTACAATGGATGAATCATGAAAGCTTGGCTAGGGTGTATTGTGCATCTTTCCTGACTCCTGGCAGATTATTTTTCTATCTATCCTTTCATATGATGCCAGCATTTATGGCACATGCCTAATTGCCTCTGAACAGGAGACCCTCAGACTCTTTAATCGAACGTTATCGTGCACTATAAGTTATTCCTTTTATTCTGTATTTGCACACGGTGGACGGCATAATTATAATCATATATAGTCATTACGCTGACTAGATAGCATGCAACAAAAGCTTTTCACTGTACCTTGGTATATGTGACAATAAACTAAACTGGGGAGGCAATTGAGAGCCAATCACCCACAAGCCAAATAAAAAAGACCTGTCCCGATCTGAAACATCATCTATCCATGTTTTCCAGAGATGCCACCTGACCTGCTAAGTTACTCCAGCACTTAGTATATTTTTTCTGTTAACCAGCATCTGCAGTTCCTTGTGTCCACATACAAGTCCAACTGGGTAAAGATTGAAGATTTTCTTCCCAACGTTAATAAACCAGTTGTTATTGTGACAATCTCGTAAATTCCTATTGGATCGTAAGACTACTATTTGATTCGTAAATTCCAAATGCCTTGCTCTGCTGGGATTTGAACCGTGAACAAACTCCTCTTCCCCAAAGATTCACCGCTTGGAGATGTTCAGATGCAAAGATTTGATGACTGAGCGGGAAAGGAAGCACCCAAACGGAGCCTGTGTCAATGATCCTTGCCTCACTTATAGCACAGTGGCGCAGCTGGACGAGCTGCTGCCTCACAGTGCTGGAGACCCAGGTTCCATCCTGACCTCAGGTACTGTCTGTGCAGATTTTGCACCTTCTCTCTGTGACAACATAGAAAAATAGAAGGATGAAATAAGAATAAATCGTAATAATCAGAATAAAAGGATGTACCTTCAGAATGGAGGTGACGATGAATTTCTTTAGTCAGAGGGTGGTGAATATTTGAATTCATTGCCACAGACCGTGTGGAGGCCAAATCATTAGGTTTTTTAAGGCAGCGATTTAGATACTTGATTGGTATGGGTGTCAGGAGAAATGGGGAGAAGGCAGGAGAATGGGGTTAGAACATAGGAAACATAGAAAAATAGGTGCAGGAGTAGGTCATTCGGCTCTTTGAGCCAGCACCGCCATTCAATATGATCATTGCTGATCATCTAAAATCAGTATCCCATTCCTGCTTTTTCCCCCATATCCCTTGATTCCTTTAGCCCTAAGAGCTAAATCTAACTCTCTCTTGAAAACATCCAGTGAACTGGCCGCCACAGCCTTCTGTGGCAGAGAATTCCAGATTCTCAACTCTCTGGGTGAAAATGATTTTCCTCACCTCAGTCCTAAATGGCCTCCCCCTTATTATTAAACTGTGACCCCTGGTTCTGGACTCCTCCAACATCAGGAACATTATTCCTGCGTCTAGCCTGTACAATCCTTTAAGAATTTTATGTTTCCCAACGTGGGTTTCCTCTGGGCGCTCTGGGTTCCTCCCACATTCCAAAGGTTCATAGCTTAATCGACCCTCTGTAAATTACCCCATGTGTGAAGGGAGTGGATGAGAAAGTGGGATAACATAGAACTAGTATGAATGGGTGATCGATGGTCAGCATGGACTCAGTGGAACGAAGGGCCTATTTCCATGCTGTATCTCTAAACTAAACTTACCATTCCATTGTCATTTCTCTTCAGCACATATCCAGCTAAAGATGCAAAAATGTATCCGTGCCTTGAGTATGTGCCATCACCAGGAGTGCTGTCTTCTATGCTACACAGTCTCTCTCCTGTAGGCATGCAATGCATCAGATTAGATATGTTGATACATAAAAAGACATGTATTTATCTACACCCTTCATGAATGCAGGAATCCTAAAGCACCTCAACAATTCCAATAAGTTAAGCAGTTTGAAGTACAATGAGTTATGTTATCCAAGGCATCGTTTAGAGGTGTATAAAGATCTTACCAAGGTGCATAAAATCACGAGGCGAACAGATAGGATGAGTCTTTTTCCCCAGGGTAGGGGAATGAAGACCCAGAGGACAAAGGTTTTAAGTGAGAGGGGAAAAATTTAATGGGAACCCAAGGGTTAACTTTTTCAATGGGTATATGGAACGAGCTGCTAGAGGAGGTAGCTGAAGCAGGATACTCTCACAGCACTTTAAATACATTTTGAACAGGTACATGGATAGAGGGATTAGCGTAGATGGGACATCTTGGTCGGTATGGGCAAGTTGGGTCAGAGGACAGGATTAGGGTCAGAGGACAGGATTAGGGTCAGAGGACAGGATCAGGGTCTCCTTCTCCCCTGCCTCTTTTCCCCTCCCCTGCCTCTCTCCCCCACCATCCCCTTCCACCCCTCCCCCTTTCTTTCTCTTTCTCTCCCCTTCCACCCCTCTCTCTCCCCTCCCCCTCATCCTTTCCCTCTTCCTCATCCTTTCCCTCTTCCTCATCCTTTTCCCTCTCTCCTCTCTCCTGCCACTGATGTTCCGGCCTCACGTTCACCTGGGATACAGAACTTCATGGGCGCCATCGTGGCTTCGCGGAGCTTTCCCCCGGGTGCTGCGCCGCGATTGGCCGAGGCCCATGGCCACTCTGCGGGCAAGGAGATAGCGGATTGGCTGTGGGCGGGCAGGGGACGGCGCCCCCACTGGCGGCGCGGGGTGGTGCAGGCCGCGGACACTGTCAGTGAACGTCTTCATTTTGTGTGCAATCTAAGCAGATCATACATTCACGAGTACAAGGGAAGTGGTGCAAGAGAAAATAAATGGTGAGCATCTCCCTCCTCCAGAGATGCTGCCTGACCCGCTGTGATTGAATAAATGATACTTGAAGTAGATAAACAAAGTATCATTCATCCATTCATTCATTATTGTTGCTGTGCCGCTTTTGGGACGCCGACTAGCGCGTTGACGAGTACGTCAGCGCGCGGCGCGGCGGGCGTGGGGGGGGCGCACTTAACGCGTGTCCGTCTCGCTCGCGCGCGCGGGCGCTCCGGCACCTGGCGCAAGGGGACGTGAACGCGCACGCTCACGCGCACGCAACGCGGGGGCCTCCCTCCCTCCTCCCTGCGCGCCGCGTCGCTGTTGTTGACGACGGGTCGGACCGATGGAGGCGGCGGGGTGCCCCGAGTCACTCGCTGACAGCCGCCCGGGGGAAGGAGCGACTCTTCCCCCCCAACAACCCCCTCAGAAAATGGCCAGTCGTGACTCTCAACGGCACCCAGCGGGAAAAAGGTGGCACTTGCAGGCGCGGAGTTGTAGGTAAGGCGTCGTTAATCTCCTCGCCTCGCATTTAAAGCGCCAGCCTGACAGCCTTCCCACTTGACAACTTCACCTCACGCTTTAACATCAAAGCACTCCCTCCTCCTGCACTCGTTCACGCACGGTTTTACCTCGGTGCCGCCTACATTTTCCTCTTCAACCACGGCCGGCCGGCCGGCCGTTAAAACCGTTTACTTTTCTTTCCACCGTTAAGCGTCTCAAATTTTGAAACAAACCCCACACGGAGCGGAGAGTCCTCCCGGCCGCCGAGCATCACAGGAGTTGTAGTCCGGTCCCAGTCTCTGTCGCTCCTCCCCTCCCCATCTCACACACACACTCTCTCTCAATCATCATCATCACCATCACCACCTTCCTTCCTTTCTTTCCCTTTTGCCCGGTGGTTTTGACACTTTATTCGTAGCCTTCGGCGTTGTTGGTTGTTTCTCTTGCTGCTGCAGCCTGCTCTCTGAAAGGAAATGGACTTGTCTTGTGGAAACTGCTGCGGATATCAGATGGAGCACAACAACATGCAAAGAGGTGTGATGGTATTGTGCCACATTTAAGGTTGCTCGCATTTTAACCTGGAAGTGATTTCCGTGATGGCTGTTTGCCATAATCATTTCTGCGGTTGCACTCTGTTACCCTTGTACTAACAGTTATGTTTTGGCGAGGTGGTTGTGAAAAGAGTTTCATACGATTTCTGACCGTACCCACGTTTTGTTCACTATAAATCTTGTTTCATATTGTGCAAGATATCTAATGAACTACGAAATATTATTGGGAGGTGGGTTGATGAACGAAAGCTATTGATAATCATTCATATTCCTCTTTTATAAATTTAATGAACTGTGTAAATCTGTAAGGGAGAAAAGAGGCTGATGTATCTAACGGAGATAGAAGAAACCGCAGACGCTGCGATCTTGAGCAAAACACAAAGTTCTGGAGGAATTCAGCGGATCAAGCAGCATCTGTGGAGGAAGTGGATTGACGACATGTGTGAAGAAAGATCCTGACCCGAAACATCACCTGTCCATTCCCTGCACAGATGCTGCCTGGCCCACTGAGTTTCTTCAGTACTTTCTGATGTATCTAATGTCAATTAGGTATCTTTCATGTCTTTTTCCTTTTTTTTGGATACATTATGTTTGGACCGAGGGAGAAAGAAAACTAGAAATTTCAATTGTGGGAAAAATGCTAGAGGATATTGTAAAGATTGAGATACCAGCACACTTAGTAAATATCAACAGTATAAGACAAGGTTAACTTGGATTCTGGAATGGAATTCATATTTGACAATCCTGTTGGAACCCTTTGAGGGTATAATTAGGAGAATAGATTAAAAAAACATATATCAATAATTTGGATGAAGGCACAAAACATAATTGTTCAAAGTTTGCTGAATTACTGAATTGCGAGGAGAAAATAGAGAGGCTTCAAGACAACTTAAGCAGTTTGAATGAATTGGCGGATGCAATACAATGCACTTAAATGTAAACAAATCATATTATTTAAATACAGTTGAATGGGGAAGCAATGGTGTACAAAGAGATTTGGATTTTCAGTTACTCCAATTACTGAAAGCAAATTGAGAGGTGTAATGAGCATTTAAGAAGGCAAATTACTCTTTGGATGATTCAGATGAAGGAATGCCGGGTCTTAGTGAGACTACACTTTGTATATTGTCGCCTTTTCTAAAAAAACTTGCTGTAGATAAATGTAGATCAATCGAGTGAAACTGAAAGATAACTGAACTGGATTGATTGCTGGGATGGACTGTCTTATGAAGAGAGATTAGGTCAACCAAATATGTGCTCACTACATTTGGAAGAATGAGATGAGATTTAATTGAAACTTAAAACTTTCTGACAGGATTTTAATTGAAATGTGTAACTTTCTGACAGGACTAGACAGACTGGATGTGAGGAAGTTATTTCCTTTTGGCTCAAGTCTCTGCACTGAGAGGGGTCACAATGTCAGGTTATGAGATAAGACATTTAGAAGTGTGAGGAAGAGAAATTTCTTCACCTCGGATATGGCAACCTTGGATTTGGCAAACACAGAGAGCAATAGAGGCCAAGTCATTGAATATATTTAATGAGTTAAGTGAAGTCTAGACAAAAGGCATCAATGGGTAGTTGGAGTGCGCGGGACATGACATTGAGGTGGATGATTAGCATGATCACGTTGAATGGTGGAGCAGACTCAAATAGCCACCTCCTGCTCTTTTCCTATGTTTCTATAAAACTAGCTTGATTATTTTTATTCTGCATATTTTCTTTCTGTGTGATATTTTGAAAATGTTATTTTTTTTTATCACTAGACTATCATCAGATTGGCTATTGAAGATAATTTAATTTAAAATAACGTGTTTGTCATGTAACTAAATCACTGAGTGTTTTGCTCACAGGTAATATTAATTTTATTATTAAAACTACACGAGTTGACAGAGTAGGAATAATTGTGGTTTGGTATTGATCTTTTGCAGAATCATTGATATTTTCAGTACAATTTCTGCAACTTTTGCAGAATCGTTATTTTCATTGTAAATTGTTAATTTGACCAAGTTTTACCTTTCAATCAAGCTTCAAGTATGAATGTTGGCTTATGGTGTACGCAACATCCATTTTCTTCCTATTATTGCCTCTTTCCCCTGAAGGTGCTGGCTGTTGTGATGATTTTAATCCAGAAGAGCTGCTAAATATATTGTCCAGTGCCTAAAAAAAAAATCACGCTTCATGTACGAGAATACCCTATGAATGTAAATAGATATTCAGTCATATAGTTTATAATAGCTGAACTACCTTTGCATTATATCCAACTATTAACACATTGTATCAGAAGTTTCTGAACAGTGAAAGGAGTCAACCCTTGGGTATTAAGTCTGAAGAAGGGTCTTGACCCGAAATGTCACCCATTCCTTCTCTCCTGCCTGTCCCGCTGAGTTACTCCAGCATTTTGTGTCTACCTTGGGTATTAATTACTTTCCGAACACGAGCATTTGTTATATGTCATTTGTCTGATATAGTCTAGGAATTAAAGCTCGGACATTCTGGGTTTGACCATTATATGTTATCATAACTCTTAGCATTACAGATTTACACATTTGTTCTCCATGAATGTATTTGAAGCCCCCATCAATTAGTTAGCCAAAGTGCTCTGATTAAAGAAAGTACCTTTCGTAAAGGTACCAATCATCCAGCATCTAATTGTTTGTAAATGGTGACAATTCTGGATGTGGCTCGGAGTGAGATCTGTGGGTCCAGAGTGCAGTCAGGGAGAGAAGACTGACTGTGGACCAATTGTGCAGCTGATGCTGAAATTGGGGTCCTGAATACTCGGGTAGGTTTGTAGCCGTGACCCAGATTGTTTGTGTATTTTTCAGCCTCCTTTAAACTCAGAGGATTTTTTTATTGTATAATAAATTTTTGTACAATATCGGGTATAAAAAATGATATCAATAGGTGTAACATCCAGTGATATAGAGCACTGGTATAATTGAACACCACCAAAGTCCTCAGGATATCGGATTATCAGAGCTTTATTGTACAGATGTGATGGAGATTGGATATAAATGTTTTGATATATAGATTAAAGTAGAAACTAGGAACTGCAGATGCTAGTTTGCAAAAGTTTGAAACGTACAAGAGTCTGAAGAAGGGTCCTGACCTGAAACGTCACCTGTCCATGTTCTACAGGGACACTGCCTGAGTTATTCCAGCACTGTGTCTTTTTTTGATATATAGATATGTGATCTATATTGCCCAGTCATGGGGGAACCTTCTTGAATTTCACAACCAATATGAATCCTTTCTTATCACTAACCTTCAATTAATACTGTTTTGTTCAATAAAGATCAAGAGGGGGGGGGGGGGGGGGTTGCAAGAAGAGGTGAAACAAAAATAATTGCTGAGGAATTGGATTGCACATATTTTTGGTGTCAAATCAAGTTCCATGCCAGAAAGGAAGTCTTGTTCACCTGGCTGGTGAGATTGAGGGAATAGACGTTGTGGTGGTGGGATGAGGTAGTGGCCAGGAGACCTGCAATGCCCACCATTAGAAGAGACTACTGAGAGGTGGATACACAAGTCTCTTCCAAGAGTAAGAATCCATGAACAATGTGAAAGTAAATTTCATGTCCTCATGTGATAATTTAAGTTGATTTTATGTGGAGATGTAAATTCTTTGAGATGTGCCATTTATCAGTATGAGGAAAGTATACACTAAATGGCAGGAAGGACCCTTGGTAACATTGGAGTATAGAGGGATCTGGGTGTGGTAATCCATAGCTCTCTGACAGTGGCAACACAAGTGAATATATAGTAGAGAAAGTGTATGGTGCGTCTATCCTCAGTCAGGGCATTGAGTATGAAAGTCGGGAAGTCATGTTGTGGATGTATAACATTGTGGTTAGGCCTCATTTGAGGTATTGGGTGGAGTTCTGGTCGCCATGCTGTCGGAAGAATGTGAAGACTTTGGAGACGGTTTGTTTTGATACAGAGGGGGACAGTACCTGGAGCATGTCGCCACAGGGGGAAGCAACTTTTAGACAGACACAAGAGTACCAAATGCCTTATTTACTGCTCTATCTACTTGATTTACCACTTTCAGGGTGTTATGGACTTGGACTCCAAGATCCCTCAGTATATCAATGCTGTTAAGGGTCCTGCCATTTTTCCCTTGCACGCGACCTCCCAAAGTGCAACACCTCACACCTGTCTGGATTAAACTCCATCTGCCTCTTCACCCATTTTATTTGCTGATCTATATTCCTACTGTATACTTTGACAGCCTTCCTCAGAGTCTGCGACCCCAGCAATCTTGGTGTTATCTGTAAACTTGCTGACCAACCCTATCAAATCTATGTAACCGAGTCTACATTTAGGTCCAAGTAATTTATATACATCACAAACAGCAGAGGTTGCAGCACAAATCTCTGCGGAACTCCTTTAGTCATAAACCTCCAGCCTGAATGCTGTCCTGAATACCACAACCCTCCGTCTTCTATCAATAAACCATTTTTTTCCCTTCAATTTCATTTTGTCTCTGTGTTGTGACACCATTCATGGACTGTATGTTAGACACTTTTTCCATGCAATTTATCCTTCTCTGCTGTCTGCAGTTGATCTTGAAAATTACATGTTTTTATGCAATTCATTTTGTGATTTCTACATTTTTGTGACAGCCTTGTTTTGTAGCAAACTGCTGGTGAACTTTTTGAGCATTACTTTTGCATATCATGGTGATTGTTTCTCACTTAATGGATAAACCTATATGTTTAGAGAGTGTTGTCTTGTCCAGGAGCCATATTGTGACCCTCTTGAAAAATACAAAGTAATTTAAAACTTGCAACTTTTGATTCAATTGACTGATTATTATAATAATAATAATAAGCATTTATTTTATATAGCGCTTTACCAGGTGCTCAAAGCGCTTTACAAAAACAGTCATAACATTAAAAACAAACAGACAAACTATCCTGACGGAGAAGCGGCGAACAAACAGCGCCAGCGTCCTCTCACGTCAGGGTCCGGCAGTAGACAATAAAGAACACAAGACACACAATTACAATTTAACACAAACAACCATCACAATGATTGCTCCAGGCACACCCTCACTGTGATGGAAGGCAAAGAAAAGTCATTATCTCCTCATCATTCTTCTCCCGTGGCGCCACGAGGCGATCGAGGCTCCCAACTTTTGAAGCCCCCACCGGGCGATGGAAAGTCCCAGGGCCGAGCCGAGCAGGCCGATGAAAGTCCTGAGCCCCCACCGGGCGATGGAAAGTGCCGCGGCCAGGCCACGCAGGGCGATGAAGGGCCTGCGGGCGGGTCAATCGTACCTCGCGCTCCGGGGCGGTCGAAGCTGCTACGGCTGGAGCTCCCGAAAGCCGGTTGCCAGCCAGGGACCTGCGAACTCCCGATGTTGCGGTCTGCAGGGCCCACGGCCGAAGCCTCCGAGATGGTAAGTCCAGGCCCTGCGACCGGAGTCTTCAAGGTCGATCCCAGCTGGAGGCCACCGACTCCACGGTGTTAGGCCGTAACGCGAACGGAGACACGACACGGTAAAGGTCGCATCTCCGTTGAGGAGGAGATTAGCAAAAAGGTTTCCCCCACCCCCCCCACCACCCCCACATAAACAGTTAAAAATAGAACAAAACGTACATTTAACGATGACAATAGACAAAAAAACAAAAAAAAGACAGAGAGACTGCCGGTGAGCCGCAGCTGCAGAACGCAGCCACGCCCTCCTCTTATGATTCCAGTTATGATTCCAGTTTCTTGGTTGTGAATTGAATTTGTCACTTAACAGGTTTTTAAGGTTTTAATCATGTAGAGGAGGACTAAGTAAGATTGTAGGTTCACACATTCACAACTGTCACTTGAACTTAAGAATTACAATATTGGAATTTGTGGAATTATTGTTTTTGATTTAATATTAATTAATATTAAATTTTAATATTTTGATTAATATTTTGAAATTAAAAGTGATGTGTAGATCTTCGGTTTCCTCCCACACTCCAAAGACGTACAGGTATGTAGGTTAATTGGCTGGGTAAATGTAAATGTAAAAATTGTCCCTAGTGGGTGTAGGATAGTGTTAATGTACGGGGATCACTGGGCGGCACGGACTTGGAGGGCCGAAAAGGCCTGTTTCCGGCTGTATATATATGATATGATATGATATGATACGGAAGGATCAATAATCATAACTAATTTGTTCAATAATAAACTGTCAGGTGACCAGGAAATCACGATCAGTTGTGTAATACGGAATAAATATAGGTACAGAATAACTATGTATATGATTTGGTATGTCATTAAACGTTGATACATAACAATTCCTGTTTTCATCATTTTAAATAATTAAGCAACCCTAGCATCTCTCGCAATATACTGGACTTTGATAAATTCAATTGCACAGCACCAGGAGTGTTCTATTGGTGATTAGCTGCTGGCTGGACTAATTCTTATGAAGATGTAACCTGTCGGGCAAGAGAAAACGAAAACCAGCAGATACAGAATATGGATTTTTCAAAAGCCATTTGCTAAGAGCTTTGCATAAAATAGAAGCCCAGGTTATTGACGGTAACCTATTGTCAAGGGAGGCATATTAGATATAGGACAGTACACAAAAAGGGTAGAAAGTAGCAGGATATTTTCAGGTTGGTTTGACATCAGGGTGCCACAGAGGATTAGTATTGCCCCTTATTTAGTCAGAATTTATATAAATAACTGTTGAAAAGAAAGAATGAAAGGTAGTAGAGTGTTCTGATAATTCAAGATTAGGTGGGAAGATCAGTCTGATCAGATGGAATACAATGTCATCATAGAGATGTACAGCATAGAATAGGCCCTCGAGCCCACTATGCTGACCTTCTTGCCCATCCAGACTAATGTGACATTGTGTATTTTAGTTGGAAACTAAAAAAGGCTGAGTAATTTGTAAATGGTGAGAAATCTGTAAATAATTTTGTGCAGGGAGCGGGTGTAGATTCAAGAGATGCACAAAGTAAACCCGCAGGTACAGCAAGCATCTGGAAAGACATTGGCCTTCTTTACAATGCGTTTGCAGTACAAAAATATGTCTTATTGTTGAAAGGTAAGCTCATTTAAGCTATACAAGATTCTGAGCGGGTTTATTAGAGTGGTTACTTAACAGCTTTTTCTTCTCGGTGGAGAGTCAAAAACAAACAGGCATAGTCTTAGGATAAAGATTGACCCATTTTAGACTGAGATAAGATTTTTTTAAAGGAAAAAAATATATAATTTGTTTGAATTCTTTAACTAAATGGAGTTTGGAACATAGTCAAGGCTGAAGTTGTTTTTATTATGAAAGCTACAAAGATATAGTGGTTGGATGAGACCCATCGTTAGACATGATCTCATTGAATGACTGAGTAGCCTTAGATTGTCCATTGTTCAATCTTTGTTTTTGTCTTTATCGTTCATTTGCAATAGCCTGGTTAAAGCCAGTGCATAAGCAGACAAATCTTCCTTCCCCAAAAATATAGCCAGTGATCTAATTTAGCATAAATGTAGAGAGATATTTCGGAATATGTTGAATCTGATATTACATGTGTGATTTGCAAAGATTGGGAAGTTTCAGTTGCCTGGAAGTTAATGACAATGTACTGAAGGAAATTATGGTTCAACAATGATTATTTTGTGGTTATTTTCCTGCTGAATTCTGTTTTTGAATATTAATGGTAACATTAAAAAATTTCCAACATTTATTATGTTTGTAAATATACTGACCGCTGCTATTTATCACATTTCGGTGACTAATGAATATTATGGTACGTTGTTAGATATATATTTCTAAAATAACGCCTACTATTTCAGCTCCTGCAGGTTGTTGCCTGGACGATTCTGTTTGTAATGTTATGTCATAATTGTTTTTCATAAGGGTTTGAAAGCATTTTGGAAGGGCTGTTTGTACCTAGACTTGTAAAAGATATCAACCTATTTGAAGGTAAACCTTTTATTTCTAACAACTTCATCCAAAAAAATCAAATGGCAATCTCAGGATTTTTTAAACAATTTTTTACCAGTGCTGGAAATGTTTAGAAATATTCTTGTGATGTTCCGCAGATTTGTATTTTGGAGGTGGGAGAGCAAGAATTATCTTCTGACACAAGCTAAATATTCTGTAAACTAATTATCATCCACAGTGTATGTCTGTTATCTGCTATAATGGAAAATTAATGGGTAATGAGAATCCTCAATATTTAGACGGTTGTTTAGCACTAGGCATAGGCATGAACGTAAATACAATACAAAAAGGCAAAATATGCTATTTTATTAATGAAGTAAGGTAAATAAATAGATTTTATTGTAAATTTCATCTTGCAAAATGCCTCCAGGAAGATGGATAATTGGTGATTTTTCTATAAATGGATTTTCCTTTAACAATTTCATAAATTGTAAAATTGATTTCTACTTTTGTGCTTAAATTTTTAATTTGTTGACTTGTTCTGAGAATAGTCATTAGTATTTCTCACCTTGACCAGCTAGGTTACTGATTATCTTTGTGAATTTGGCACGGTGAGAAAGACAATGCAAGGATTGGAACTCAAAGGAAAATCTTAAATCTCCCAGCTAGATTCTAAGGCCAACAATAACTGTAGATAACATAAGCTGTTGACAACCTTCTGCTTTTTGTTAGCACAAATGTAATTGAGCATGTTTATCCATTTTGGCTTTGATGTGTTTGTGTGTTGTGCAATTTGGAAAATTTATGTTAAACTGAAATGATTAGCCTTTGGAGACAAATCATAACTTGGTGTTGGTGTAATTTTTAAAAATAATTTGTCGTCTTAGACCCAAGTTGCAAGCATTGTAGATCTCAGTGGCCATATTGGAAAATAATCGCTTTTCATTTGTTGTTATTGAACACTCGACATCACCAAATAAATAAAGATGGGCACCAAGGGAATGTCAGTGATTCTTTATAAACATTTCCTAACAATGTGGCAGATGTGCTATTGGACTTGCCTGATATTGGCTTTCCTTTTAATGCTTAAAAACAATTCTGCTGACTTCAGCCATATTTGAATATAGTGTTGTTCATCCATTTTTAATTTTAGTTGTTACACTTCTTGTGAGTTGACTATTATTAACTGGCCTTTACATTAATATATATAGTTAATAATTTCCAGTACATGGATCCTTTTTATTGATAAAACAAAGAAGGATGTTAATGCTAGAGATGTGACATGATTCATTCTGGTTGCCATGTTTCATGTTAACTTTATAAGATGCAGAATAAAACTCTCACTAATTTGTGCAGCAGCCTAAACTAAATGGTAAACTCACTGGTGCTCATTGTTATCCTGCACCATGATAACAGATGGTGCTGAATTAAGGAAAGAATGTTGGTGTGGCATACATTAGCAGAACTCAATTGTTCAAATAACCATCTGATGAAGGATTCTGGAATCACTACAAATTGGACTGGATTTGGCATGTTGTAAGTGAAGTATCACTGTCTAACCCACTGTAATTTGCACGTAGTCTTGACTTTAATGTTTCGAATAATGTTATTCCCCCAACAATAAGCCTAGTTAAATCCAATTACTAGCTCCTCTCTGCTTTAATTATACTGCAAGTAGTTAACTTACTTTACTGCACATTCTGGTGAGTGCCTTCAAGTCAAGTTTATTGTCATATGCACAAGTATGGTGAGGTACAGGTACAATACAAATCTTGATACAACGTTCTGCAATCCCCCATATTAATTTGGTATCTCATTGTGTTTTCAGAAGTAAGTTGAAATTAGAGTATAATTTATTATCAGACCACTTTTGCATTAATGAAAAGGCTTTGACAGAGGGCCTGGATTCTATTGTACATCATATTGCAAGGCTACAAAAATGTTGCCGTGGTAATATCTGGGAAACAAAGGAAGAATGGAAAAATACAGTGTGTTTATAGCCTTTAGGGAACATGCTGCATCAATCATATTTCTGTTAAAAGCAGTGTTCAATTATATGAGGAAATTTCGCTTGCAACATTCTAGTCAAATCATGTTTTTCTCTGGCAGGGAGGAATTTTAAAAGTATGGCCAAGTGTACCTCTTGTCAACAAAAATGTTGAATGGTTGTCATAATAGAGGTTGCTATTGACAGATCATTCACTTTTCCTAATGAAAAATGAATTGGTTGTTTGTGGAGTGGCCTGGCACGTGGGAGGAGACGACAAAAACAATAACATTCAATTGTGCTAGGCTCAAATTATTCTTGAATTCCACAGATTATTTGCTCTCAGGTGTTTCTGATTGGTCATTTAATGATAAACTGTCTCTTTTGGTTGATAAGAGAAAAAAGAATAAGCAGTTTGGAATACTAACATTTTGATTTGATTTTAGAGACTAGTTGGCACACTTGGTTTAGAACTAAAATTCGTTATTTATTGTCAGGTTATGTTTTTTTGGTAGAGATTGTAATTTTCCAGCCTGCTCATTATTCTTTCCTTACTTGCTACCAGGCCAGTACCAATGTTGCTCTTAATTAATTGTCACGAGGTACATAAAGAATACTAATTAAAAAGCAGATCTGGCCATGATGTGTTGCCTATCCAGTTTGCCATTAAATAGAAGTAATTATACATTGGAAACACGTGTAGAGTTTGGGATATGTTCTCTGAAATGAGAAAATTAAGAGTGGTACCAGTACATAATTTTAAGCAAAAAAAAAACTTCCCCCATGTTTATAGCTCTCCTGCTCTTTGTCTGTGTTTTAGAAGCTCTTCTCGCCCTGATGGGAGCTCTGTGTGACTCCCTCATTGCTCCCTCTCTGTGATATCTACTGCTCTCCTGCTCTTGGAACATGCCTCTTCTTTCTTTATTTCACACCCTTTTATCTCCTCTTCGCACGATCTTCACTCATTTGCCAATCACCTCAGTATCCATCTGTGTCACTTGTTCGGCTTTGCCCACCCCTACCTTTCTTATCCAGGTTTCGCTCCCTGTCCCAACCACTCCGTCAGTCTGAAGGAGGGTCATGATCAAAACATCATTCCCTCCATAGATGCTGCCTAACCCGCTGAGTTCCTGCAGCACTTTGCTCAATAATATTTTGCTCAATAATTCAGCATCTGCAGTCTCCTGTGTCTCCAGTATATAATTTGCTTCTCTGCCCTTCCTAGTCTCCGTAGTGACAAACTCAGCGGTGGTTGAGCTTGACCATTGACACATCACTAGGCTGGTAGACCTGTGCATCCAAACAAAGAGAGGGGTAGCATCAGGATAGTCTTGTCAACACATGGAGTAGGTGCTACCAGTCCCCAACAATGTCCTGCATGAATTAATTAATTGAATACTGTCCAGGGCCAGCCATTTCAGCACTGGGTGGCCACATTAGTTGTCCCATCTGGAGTAACAGTAGCCCGATCAGCCATCCTCTCCACACTGGATGCCGCTGTGGGAGTGCCAGTTAAAGACAGTTACTCGTGCCAAGTTCCCAGCAGAACACTCAGCACGCAACCCGAGTGAATGCCTCCTTAACATCTTACTGCATGGCTGCCTAGAAGCTGAATAGTTGGAAGGAGTTTAGAATTCGGCCATGTTTATAAGAAGTTTTCCTTCTTGCTCTGATGGGGGTTCTCTGAGACTCTCAGTGTTCCCCCTCTGCATAGAAGCAACTATCCTCTTCAGCTGCAACAAGCAACACAATACAATCCTAAATAATGTTAGATTTTTTTTAGACTGCCCATTGCTTCCTGTCCTCGTGATGATAGGTCTTTGTGATCTTTTGTAGCCCTTAACGTATCATTGCAATTTGTAATTTAGTGTTCTCTAGTGTAGTAATGATCCTAAAAAAAACCCAGATATTCTTACAATGACAAACAACAATCCAATTTTGTTTATACCCAAACACAATCTTTATATTAGATTCAGAAGGTCCTTCCTTTACAGTATTTCTTAATCTGTTACTTTTTTTAATTTCCAATATTTGTAGTCTTTTACTTTTGCTGGACCTCCTGAAACTAGATATCATGAAAGCAAATATGAAACAAAACATTGTTTTCCGTCACAGAGACAGGATATCCTGATATGGATGGTATTGAAAGCAAAGAGTTTTAAAATGTTTACCTTGGTAGTTTTTGATGAGAATTTCAGGAGCAACTAACATAATTTTTCAGTAAGTAGCTTTCATTCATATCTGCCTCCATTTATGAGTTAATCTTAAATATACAGATAAATTATTTAAAAACTATATATTGACCTGCATATGGTAAATTGTTCTGTGGTAAATGTGTGTGTAATCTACCTTTTTAAATTTTCTTGCAGGTGTGTGGTTATTTTTTACCGCATTCTTTTCCTTAGCTTGTTTTGTTTATTGAAACTAAACTTTGAATAATTTGAGAGAGAAGAATCGTATTTGACCAGTGGTGAGCCATTTACATAGTGTGCCTCTCTCTCTGTCTCTCTCCTTCACTCAGGAAGTAGGAATGAAACAAGTTTGTAAACAAAGCTACTCTGGTTAAACTAAAGCTTATGCATTGTGTGCGAACAATGTTTCAATTCTGTTTTCTGTGTCATTTGCAGAATATCTTCCTCTGTCTTCTAACTTTTTTAGTACAATGTCTCATTTCTGCAGTTTTAGTACATTTTAGTACAATGTCTCATTTCTGCAGTTAATAGTTTCTATGTTTATGCATTATGTTGGGCTTGGATATGAAGGCTGATTGCAAGAGTTGAATGCTGTGGCTAATTTTTATGTATGTTGAAGTGTAGGACTGATAAACCAATTACGCCTTTCAGTAAGTTTCTGAGGGGGAATACGTAGTGGAGATTAGTTTTTCGTGAAGCAGTATCCGAGTTGTAAATTCAATGCGATTCATCTTGTATCTGTCTTTTGGTATCTGTCGATGGCAACAAGAACATTGTGGAGATGATATGAGATTGTATCACACATTCTTTGTATATTGTGAAAGCTCTTAAGAGTTCAACGTGGTATTTACAGTCATGCGATTCATGTTTTATTGCTGAGGCCATTAGCATATAAATTCAGATTTTTGGAAAGTAAGTCAGTGAACTGAGCAGTGTCTGATAGGTGCACCTGTGTAATAGGATTGGTATTTGCCGATGCTCTGGTACACCTTTCCAAAAGTTGTGACAGACCTAAGCAGAGCAGGTTATTTTTATGTGGTGCTAGCTACTTATGTTTTCCTCCTGCTAAAGCATCAGAAACCGATTAATACTATTTTGTTAGCATTGTCTGTAAAGTTACCATGCTGACCTTTCACTGTAACGGCATGTGTTAATTGTGCACTGTAGTCACATGTTATTTTGGGAGTGATATCCAATTTAGCCTACAATATTTGTATTGGGCCCTGGTTTGGGAGTTCTAAGAATAAAATTAATAGATGAATTGAGAAATCTTGTTATGATTGGTGTATCTTTTCTTTGAATGTTGGGATTGATTCTGTGAATATACAATATTGCTTTCTGCCTCTAACTTATTTCCTGACTTTGCATTTATTGCAATTCAGAATATGCAAATACTTTTTACAAAGAACCATGAATAAGCTCTTCCCTTAAGACAAACAAAATTTGGTGATTAATTGCATTGTGAGTGGCTGGTGAACTTAGGAATGAACAGCCGCTGACTATAGAACACAAATCAGACATTTGATATTTGCGTTTGTACCATGCAAGCTGTCCGTATCTTGTTGGAGAACTAATAACCATAATGTCTCCACCTTTTACACTGTGAACTCTGAAAATTACCTCCAAGCTTCACTTGGAGTGTCAGATTTATTCATTCGAAATCACCAGCGACAAGGGAACATTGCTGTCAATGTTGAAATGGACAGTTACTAATACAGAAGTACTAGAGATGCTATGCAGAACCATGTAAAAAAAATAATGGTGCCTGACCTGATGTGTGCTTCCATTCTATTTCTAGTGAATTTGTGCGTCACTCTACCTTTGTATGTCACAGAACACTTTCTCCCTGTGCTACCATGACGACGGAATAATAGCAAGTTGGGATAATCAGTGATTGGCATTATCATCACAGTACTCTGAAGCTTACTGCTGTATCATTATACCATTTCCATAAACATATTTGAGAGAACTTTCAAAATCTTAATCGATTACAAAATAACTGTATGTTCATCATGAAATACACATTACTTAAAATTTAAAGCTTTGTTTACATTTTCTGGCTGGTACAAATAATAAGCATCATCTCCTTTTGGTCTCTGTCCTTTCTGTTTCATTGAGTTGATCTGATGCAGACACAATGAACCAAATGGCTGCCTTCTGTGAAGTAACCAATCTATGGTTCAATGAATATGTGTAAAGTGAGTTTTATCATGTGGGTAACAATTGCTTTAGATATTTTGTATTCATGCTCGTTTATAATAGAATCTAGTGTATTGTTTGCTCGTCAATTTTATGGGTATATTTTAATTAAGACCTTAAAGGTATGTGGTACATTAGTATTTCTTAAAGAGGAAGCAAAACTACACACAAAAGTATTACTTTTATACCCGGCAATTTGTAATATTTGTTTAGTGAATTTGGTCGTGCCTCCTGTTTTGCATTTGGTTCTAATTGCATATATGCTTTTTTATAGGAACGTTTATTTGCTCTTGAACAACCAAAATTAGAAGTTGGAGAAGAGAAATCATCGAGACGGGAACCACCCAAAATTAACCCCTTAGAGAAACAAGCAGAAACATTTCTCAATGCTGTACTTCAGAAGAAAGGTAAAGCCTGAAATGGTGCCATCGTGGTCTATAAATCCTCCCGAGTTTACAAACACCCATACATGCGAGCGTATGCATGGAGACTGGAAGGATGAATTTTCCAGCTGCTGTGGGAACTAATTTTTAGCAATATCATTGCATCTTGCAAAGAAATCTGAATGGCTGAGTTAAATGCTCAGCTCTAATTATGCGTTGCCGTTGGTTGACCTATGTTTTTGTTTAGATATAACTTTAGGCAGTCGTATTAATGACTTGTGAACTGTCCAGGAACCTTGTAACTTGGGAATCCTGTATGTTGCTTGAAAAACGCAAAGTATTGTAACTCAGCATATCAGGCAGCATTTCTGGAGGACATAGATAGGTGATGTTTCGATTGGGGCCTTTCTTCATGTTCCCTGCGGATGCTGCCTGACCTGCTGAGTTACTCCAGCACTTTTTTTTGTAGTCCCTTTGTGTCTCCTGTATATTCCTTCTTGTGAATGGAAGACTTAACATTGGATGAAAATTGTCTGAATTTTATAACCACCATATAAATTGTTAATAAATGATTGTTAAAGTGGTCGTAAAAAAAGATGGTCTGGTCTGCAGCCTCTGACAGAGTTGACCACGTCATTCCAAAGACATCCAGCTAGCTTATAAGGTTTCTTTCTCTCTCTCGGCATGGCCACAGAATCGCCTGCAGTTGGTTCTTTTCATGCACTATCATCTCTTGTATTCCCTAAGGTTCTATCCTGATCCCTTCCTATTTTCATCACCATGTTGCTACATGGTTAAATCATCCAAAAACACGGCATAATTTTACATACCAATAACTTAAGGCATTCTGTTCCTGCTGCTTCTTGATTCCTCTACTGTACTTACTGTGAAATTCTGCTAGTGCAACATTATTCCCCTAGTAAAGTTACAGTGAGAAAGGGATTTTGATTGCGAACGGGTAGATATTTTTGTTTTAACTCCAATACAAATGATTCATTCAACTTGGGACAAAACATTTTCAAAGTTTTGTCCAGTATTTTAGTACTTAGTGCAAGTTACTATGTGTATGTGTGTGTACAAGAAAGACGGTTCATGTCATAACCAGCAACCTCAGAAGGAGGCAAAAAAGTAATTTTGGAGAATATAAGGTTAAAGAGGGTTATCTTAGAATTAATACCTGAACTGTGAGGAAACTGACATTGGAATGTCAATCTATGAAGGCAAGAGGATAGTTGAAGGAGTACTGTTATAGTGGTTTCACATTGCAGGGTTAGAGCACAAGCACTCCAATGTAATGGCTCTACCTAAATTGGGCTGGGCCTGAGATCCAGGCAAAAATGGTGGATGGTTTCAAGCGATGTAGCGATGCACCTGACCACCATGGTTTCAATTATAAAGAGAGATTATATGAGGATTTTATTCCTTGTGATTTCAAATTGTTAAGTTATTGAATAGAATTTAAAGGAGAGCCATTTCAGGGCATAGTCTAAAAATAAAAATTTCAGTGTGGGAAAAAAAACGTAATATGCTAGAGAAACTCAGCAGTTCAGGCAGCATCGTTGGAAGACGTGGATGGGTGGTGTTTCGGGTCAGGACCCTCCTTCAGAGTGAAATTAAGCAAAACTTCACATACAGTAAAATTCTGCTAATCTGCTAACTGGCTGTTTGAAATGCAGATGATTTAGTCATTGGCTCACATGAGATTTCTATGCTCCCTTCTCTCTCACCAGCCTCTCAGTTGCCGTGATTCTTTGAAAATTATCGGCTTCATTGGAAAATATGTTATTGTTTACTATCTAAAATAGTGTAGTATAAATAAAATAACATAAGATTAGTCCAGAAAATCTGTTGGTCAGGTGTTGCCAAAGTTCCATGTGTGCCTGATTAATGGAGTTTACTGTACATGGATTTTTGTTAATAAGGTGTATTAACAAGGAAGAGATAAGGATATGTTTATTTAGTTAGGCCCATAATCTTATTGCATAGTAGAACAGGGTCAGTGGGAGGGAAAGGTTTTAAACATTCTTATCTCATATACTTATCTTCACGCTCTGCTTCTTCTTAAGCCCTTGGCTCCTCTAGGGAGCATAGCCCATTGATAAATGTCTTCCATCTCACTCGGTTGTTGGCGATTCTTTCGAGATCTCCCCAGTTGAGCCCACTCCCAGACATTTCTGCCTGGACACCTTCACGCTACGTCCCCATAAATTGTTTTGAGGTTTTTATGTCATTGGTAGGTGTTTATTTTTTCAGAGAATGAAGAAAATTTGTATTGTGCTCAGAAAACAAATGTAGAATGTTTCTCATTTCATTTTGGTAAACTATTTCATTACTTGTTCTTCCTTGCCTTTGAAAAATGTATGATAACTCTGCACTAGATTTGCCTCGGGATCCAGCTGGCAGAAAGATTTATTAAGCAATAAAATGACATGCTATGATTGAATATTTATTTTTACAGTAGTAATGCGCACACACTGCAATCAGTGTTAAGCTAAATTTGATATAAACTATATTCCCCGGCAATAGTTGTTTTTCTAAAATTTTTAATGGTTAAGCCATGTAAAAGATGAAAATATCTTTTTTAAAAGTGGTTGGTTTAACAAGTTTCTAAAACTAGAGGGCATAGGGTTAAAGTGCATGGGAGGAGATATAGAGGGGATGTCTAGATACTCCCGACAAAGAGTAGTTTGTATTTAGAAGGAGCTGTTAGAGGAGGTGGTGTAGGCAGGAACAGTAACAACATTTAAGAGGCATCTGGACAGGTACTTGAATGAACAAGGTATACAGAGATTTATTCACAAAATGCTGGAGTAACTCAGCGGGTCAGGCAGCATCTCAGGAGAGAAGGAATGGGTGACGTTTCGGGTCGAGACTTCTTCGGACTGATGTCGAGGGCGGCACAAAGGAAGGATATAGGTGGAGACAGGAAGATAGAGGAAGAACTGGGAAGGGAGGGGGACGAGGGGGACAGAGGAACTATCTAAAGTTAGAGAGATATGGAATTAATGCAGGCGTTGGGAATAATTTAGATGGGCATGATGGTCGTCATAGATGTGGTGGGCTGAAGAACCTGTTTCTGTGCTGTGACTGTAACTATTTCATTCAGTGGTATCTGCATTATGCTTGTTTCTTTTTTAATCTGGGTACTTTAGCACTAAAGAAATCAAGAAGTGAGAACTACAGACCTTTACATGCACCCTTGTAAATAAAAATGCTGTACATTTCCTATAAAATAAGTAACATTGCTTTTCTTGTCTTTGCAGATAATCCATGTGTTGTGGACCCCACTATTACATTCGTAGTTTGTGAGATTATGCATCAAATGATCAGGGAGTTTGCCGCTAAATATACCTCAAAAACCAGCACTTCTCAGGACCCTATTGTACTCTCCAGCACCCAGGACCAAAGTACATCCAAAACGCCTGTTCTCGGTGCATGTGCTCTAAACCCTGTTTTAAGTGAGCTTCTTATGGCTGACCAAGATAGACCATTGGATCTCACCGTTAGAAAGTCTAATTCTGAATCAGACAGTCAAGGTAAGTCAAAGTTAGTCTATTAACTGTAATTTACTTTAAAAATGCTGAAATACTCGATGGATCTGGCAACAATGGTAGAGAAGAATTTATGCTTCAGATCAACGACATATCAGGCTATCAATTCAGAGATAGGCACAAAGTAATTCTGCAGGTCAGGCAGTACCTCTGGAGAGAAAGGATGGGTGACGCTTCGGATCAGGACCCTTCTTCAGACTGAAAATAGAGGATAGGGAACTGGAGGTAAGAGTTCCATCACAGTGAAGGGGTGTTTGGAGTCACTGTGATGGACGTTTGTGTTGGGGTCATGTGTCTGTTCTTTTTTGTGTGTGACTGCTATGTAGTTTCGTTCGGTACCTTGGTACCGAATGACAAATAAAGCTCTGTTGAACTGTTGAACTGTTGAAAAGGCCAGAACAAAGTAGGACCGGCAACAGATGACTAAGGAAGGGTAGAGCCCATAATGGCCCATTGTTGGCTGGAGAAGAGGTGATAACGAAGGGATACAAAGATGTGAACAGTGGAACTAGTAGGATGCCCTAGAGGGGGGAGAGGGAGGGAATGCAGGGGTTACTTGAAATTAGAGAAATCAACGTTCATACCGCTGGGTTGTAAGCTGCCCAAGCGAAATATGAGATGCCGTTCAGAAGTTGAAGTCAATTCAGTGTTAATTCTGTTTCTTTGTCCACATATGCTGCCTGACTTGCAGAGTAAAGATTTTCCATTTTTAAAAATCAATTTAAATATCTGCAATTTTGCTTTTGTACTACAGTTTAAAATACTTTGTTGGCAAGTGCATATCCATAGAAATACATTTGTGTATAGGTGATGCTTGCATTTGCAAGTGCTTGGGTGCTGAGCTCTAAGCCATTGTCAGTACTTTCACTGAAATATAATAGAGGATGGGACTTGCACACAAAGATCCTCACCTAACCTGTCTCTACTGCCTTCACTGCACTCTAGCACTAAACATTTATGGGAAAACACTGGGAACTTTATAATTTCACAATTCATCTCTCGAGTCAATAATCAAAGGCAAAATGGCTGATCATATAGGAAAGCAGAATGTAATTAAACCTAGTCCCATGTTCCCTTTAAACACAATGGGTTCAATGGTAAAAAACAAATCAAAAGTGTGGTGGAGTTTTAATTGGAATTACACCTAATTGTCTGGAAGGTTTGCCAGTCCAGCACCAGAAAAGTCCCTATCCTGCCTTGTTAACGGAATCTTACTATGGTTAGTATCAACTGGTCTTTTTTCAAATACTTGTCTTTGTTGTCTGGATTATCTTACTTTGTGGAATAAGAACTATATGTGGATCAAATTTCTTCTGGGTGATCCAATTTGAATATTAAATGATTTTATTCTGAATTATATTTTATCACAAACTAAATTTCAAAATGATCTCTTCTCGTTTTGTGAGTTGTGAATCTGTCGAATTCTCTGCCACAGAAGGCAGGCCAATTCACTGGATGTGGAGGCCAATTCACTGGATGTTTTCAAGAGAGAGTTAGGTATAGCTCTTGGGGCTAACGGAATCTAGGGATGTGGGGAGAAAGCAGGAATGGGGTACTGATTTAGGATGATCATTCATGATCATATTGAATGGTGGTGCTGGCTCAAATGGCCTACCCCTACACCTATTTTCTATGTTTCTATAATTATGTCACCATTAGAAAAGGTAAGTGTACCTGATGCTATAGATTATATCTACAGGAACAATTCCCCAGGAGTGTTACCCTACTCGTTATTTATTCCATTCTGTCAAATGCAGTATTTTTATACAGTTTTATGGAAACCTATGTGAATTTTGAAGAACAAATGGAGGTGATAGGTTTCCAGGAACATGATTATCAATGGCTTGTATTTTGGATAGCATAATGGATAGAATTAGATTGGAATAAGTGTTTTTGCATTTTCTGAATAACAAACACACAAATCCAAATCTATATCGATAGTCCTGCATGTAATTTGGTCTTTCTTTTTCCAAAATGCAATGTAGAAAGGGGATTAAGGATTTGACCCATATGTAGCGGAAGAGTGAGAGGGGAGGAGATGTTAGCAATGTGTAATTATGCATAACATTGTAATGCATAATACGTAATATAGAACGGAAGATTTGGACAAATGGAATATAAGCCATCTTTTCTAATATGTACAAATTTGAGGCTCATATTTGCAAATTATGAACAATAAAGGGTGAATTTTTTTTGTTGCACTAAACAGGGATGCTAAACAAGTGGAATGGATTGTCGCCATTTTTATTGGACCAATTAACTCTGATGTATTTTTGAGAAAGAGCTAAGCTAGATAGGTTATTGGCAACAAATGGTTTTGAGGTTGTTGGAAATATGGACGGGTAGTCTGAACTGAAAGTCTATTGGCTGAAATTTTCTATGGTGCAACTATTCTGAAATTCAAAACGACATTCAAGAGTATCATGCAGAAATAAAATCAAAATCTTTTTTTAAATCGTCTAACAGTAACAGTAACAGTTCTTTTTACATAATTAGACATCCTAAGATGTTGCACAGAGGATTTGTCAGGCAAGATTTGATTGCTAGCCATGTAAGGAGATATGAGAGCAGTGATGAACACCTTGGTGAAAGAGGTGAGTTAGTGTCCTAAAGGATGTATGACAGAACAGCTAAAAGGTTTGGGAGTTTGGAGAAGCAATTTCAGAACTTTCCTTTAGCTACCAGTGGTAGAAAATTGGTATCATAGGGCTGAAATTGAGGGATGGGAAGAGTGGTGGATATCGAGGAATTTCAACTCCAGGTTGAAAATTTAACACAAAAATTAGAAAATGTTGGAATTGCTCAGCGGGTGAGGCAGTATCTGTGCATAAAAAGTGAAGCAGTTAACATATCAAGTTGAAGACCATTGGAACTGAGAAGGAGACTAAAAAATGTTAGTTTTAAATTGCAGGCTGGTTGGTGTTGGGAGATGGATAGGACCGAGGGAATATCTGCGTTAGGTTAAGACTAGGGTTGCTGTGGGATGAGTTGTTAACAGGCAGTAAGGCAGTGGCAAAGAAGTGTAATATGTTACAAATAACAAGTTGATGCGTATAAATGCAGAGGAGATAAAAAATACTGACATAAAGATCACAGACTGATGCACACAATTAACAAATTCATCATCCTGGGGTTATTGATATGTATTTCTTTATGCAGATGGAGTGCTTGATCTGTCTACCAAGAAGAGTTCTTGTGCTGGCACTGTTTCTGAAAGCAAGCTTGTTGATTGTTCCTCTTCTGCTGTTTTAGCCAAAGGGTAAGCATTAAAATTGTCTAAAATTATTATCATCCTTCAAGTATTTCATCTTTTCAAGTACAGGAATGCTGGACTTTGTCCATTAATTTTAAAGGATGTCTCCTAGACTTCATCAGTGCAAGAATTGCAACATTATTTTAGATATCTTCCATCATAGAACTTTTTATTAACTCCTTTCATATGATATTTTAATTGCGTAGTCTTCAATTAAATATTCCATACTTAGATGATCTTTTCGGATTTTCACTTGATATTTTCTTTATAGTCTTAAATGTTTCAGCATTTAGGTTGTTCTGATGACATTGTACAAGACATACAAGGCATAAAATAACAAATCCTTAAACTCCATGTATGATGAATGGAAATTTAAATGTAAACATTGCCAACCTTTTGTTTATTGTGAATTGTTGATGCTTGGAGAAGCTAAAGCTTCATTTGTACCATGCAGTGCTATCCCTTCAGAGTTTCTTCTGCAGTTCTTAAATCACACAAATACCCCCATTGGAATGAATGCTTTCTACACCTTTTCTGATAGTGAACCACTATATACAGTGATATATCTGCAGTTAAAACCATGCAGAAATTGGGCCTGGAAAACAATCCTCATTCAGTGGTTTATTTCTCAAAAATGTATTGAAAATATTTTTTTTAGGTGTAGGTTTAAGTTTTATGGAAAATGATCTTGAAATCAGATAAAAATTGGGTGGCACTGTGGCGCAATGGGTGGCACGGTAGCGCAGTAGTAGAGTTACTGCCTTAGCGCCAGAGACCTGGGTTCAATCCTGACTATGGATTCTGCCTGTATGGAGTTTATACTGTCTGACTGTGTTTTCTCTGGGTGCTCCAGTTTCCTCTCACATTCCAAAGATGTACAGGCTTGTAAGTGAATTGGGTTTGGTAAAATTGTAGATTGTCCCTAGTGTTTACATATTCTGGTGCTGCTGCAAGTAAGAATTTCATTCTTCTATCTGGGAAATATGACAATAAAACACTCTTGACTTGTGTTTAGGGGAGTATTGGTGTAGAGGGGGGTGATCGCTGGTCGGCAAGGACTTGGTGGGCCGAAGGGCCTGTTTCCGTGCTGCATCTCTAAAGTCTCAAGTAAAGTCTAAATCTACCTCTTGAAAGAATTACGGATCTCCCTGGAACCATGGCATAGAATTAATTTGTGACTTTTCTGAATGAATGATTAGGGTTGTCCACTCAAAGTGTCACAAGAGATAAAATATTATGATTTTGGACACTGCTGTGATCAGGAGATTGCAACACTTATTAGTTAGGGATGAAAATTTAAGAATAATGTTTATGTAGGGTCGGAGAAGCAGTTAGGAATATTAAGAGGACTGATAGAAAAGTAGGGTATAAGGAACGAGCTGCCAGAGGAAGTAGTTGAGGCAGGTACTATCACAATGGTTAAAAGACATTTGGACAGGTGTATGGATAGGATAGGTTTAGAAGGATATGGGCCAAACACAGATGGGACTAGTGTAGATGGGTTATGTTGGTTGGTGTGAGCTGTATGATTCTATGACATCTATAACAAATATGGATATTTGGAATAGTCTTGAATATTATTCTGGTGTGTTTTTCTATAGCTTAGACCAAGGCTAATTATTGTGATTCCAGTGTTTTGCCAATGTCCTAAAGTGAACTTCCCAATGGTCATGATTTAGTATTACACCACTGTCCATCTATTTTGCAAAAAATTGCAAGAGAGCAAGATATTGAACAACATTTTTTTAATGCAACAACACTGTATTCTGGAAAAGGATCAGTTATTTGAAAACTGATTTTATTTGTAAATGGTCCATAAACCCCACTGATTCCCTCCCAATTTCTCTGGTGTTAGATTAATATCCTCTTTCCACCTTTTTGAAAACTGGTTTTCCCTAAGGCTGCTTGGTTGGATGTTACTTTCACAAGATTACAACACCACTGAAGAAGAAGTGAAAATGCATGACAGTCTGGAGTTTCCTTATTGTGGACTTTAGACTACTTATGTGTGCTTGTACACATAGACTACTTGTGTGTGCCCTGCTCTTTACTAAAATGCTGGTGATATTCAGTGGATATTGTGTACGCAATTGAAAGCCATCTTCAGTCATCTAGTTTACTTGGTTATTTCCTGAATAGAGCAGATTTCATGTTTTTTTTAAATCATCAGCCTTGCTTATGAGTATGATCTTTAGGTAAGTACCTAGAATTCATAACGTCTTTACATGAGACATTAATCTCATTAAGATTCAATCAATGTATCAGGTGAAATTTAAAACCCATGGAAAAACCTGAAGGAAAATATGCACAAGCTTCAATACTAAGATTGTTTTTCCAAACAAAATATTCCAGTTGTACATCTCATTGCATCTTGTGGGTTATTGCTAGCATAGATTTATTACTCTATTTGTTTGCTTAACGAAAATTCTTTGAGAATTGCTGAATTGTAAAGACAGAAAATTAATGCCTAAATTATTTGTCTTAAAACAGAGTACTTATTTGAGTTGTCACATTTTTAATATAAGGAAGGCAATTTTCTTTTCATTAATTTTCTTTTCAATGGTTTCCATGCCCGAGACAGAAATCCGTAAGAAACAGTATAAAAATGTGTGTTGTTTATAGACATATCTAAGCTGAAAAAAAAACCTATTTGCGAATGAATTTGATCATGAACCTTGTATTTCAGTAATAAAACACAACATTTATGTGGTGGTCTCTAACTTCATGTGGTCAGTGAGGGACAAGATAGTTGATCATCATGTTCACTTATGGTACTGTGACATTGGATTGAGAAAGTGAACTTAAGGCGCATATTGTGAAACTTGAGTATAATAAAGTACAACCTTTGTAGAATTTCTGTGAGCATTTGAAGTGGGAAATACAATTTGGGAAATATTCTAAGTGCACAGATTCTGGCTGCTTTAAATTCTTTACTCTCTTTACAAATAATATATTAAAACATTCTTGTCACCTATTTTGTGATGGGATTTTGCACCCTAAGTAGAACTGTATTAAAAATGTTAATCCTATGAAGTCATCTTTATCAGCGTGCTACAACTTTACACAAAAGCTTGTGTTAACCGTGCCCTTGTTAGAACAGGGTAATAAATTTACTAGTACAATAATATAATTACACCATGTTCTCATTTTGTTGTTTATCCTGGAATATTTGAATATATTTTAATTAAAATTATAGCAATGGATCTTTCAAGAGCAAAGTGCTATGGCTTATAAATTTAGTTGTCTTTCATTGCCCATCAGACCTGCAGGTTGAAATTTCAAAATGGACTGCCATGTGCTACCATTCTATTAATAGAGTGAATATAGAAGCAGCAACATGAATCCTAAATATCTCATTTGGCTACTGCAATAAATATCCAGGCCACAAAGACCAAAGCGATAGTTTGACTCCAGGTATGCACCAATTAATATCACCATTGTTGGATGGAAATTGGGGTACTAAATTGACTTGGAAACAATTCTACTCCATCCAACTATTCAGCGATCATCAGTAGAAAGTACTCTTGTGTGGATGAGAACAGAATGAACTGATATGTAACCATAGAGTTTTACCACATTGAAAGAACTCTCTAATTAGTCCTACTCTGCTATTTCCCTTTGGCCCGACAAGTATTCCCTTTTCAAAGCTCTGTCATCAAATACCTTTCTGCATGTCTTTCCTTGTTCTCGAGTGGGCCATTGGGGGAAAGTATCAGGTGGTCTTAGCATGGTGGAATTGTATACCCTGAGTCGTGGTTGTGAAAGTAATTACTGGGAGTCACTGATCAGCATGATGAAATTATTGATAACTTTCAGGTTGGGTTAATCAAAATAGTAATTTTAAATTGTTTTCATTTCTAAAAAAATGTGAAATAAGTTGATGAAAGTGGGGTTTGTTCAAACGTAGAATTTTGAATATATTGTGGCTTGACTGCTGTATCTGAATCTTTGGCTGACTCTTTTATTACTTGTTTAGAGGTAACGTCACCTTTGCATTTGTAGAACGATAATGCATGTTAAGTTGTAATGTGCAACAAAGCTCGTGTGTGTGTGTAGAATAATCATGCAGGTCAATCCAACAGAAATTATTTCACTGTTAAAATACACTGACTGCCCTTGCAGTTGTAGTTTTTGTATTTTGGAGGACTTCATCCCTCAGTTTACGTTATTTCAGAATGTCGGTGAATATTTTCCAAACATTGAATAAATAATAGAAATCTAAAATTGATGCAGAGGCTGAGGCTATTGCAATCTATAGATTCATAGTAATGTTACCCAAGCAAGGTTTTCTAATAAAGGAGTGACCCCCATCCATCCCTTCCTGCCTGTGCAAGTCCTGCTCACCTGAGTTTCCTTCCATCCAATCCTAGGCGTCCAGGGAGAGCCGGACAACAGCAATGGGACAGCGAATCGCAAAGTGTTGAAGGAGTACTTCCAAAGTCGCTACGAAGCTTTCAGGCCGTGACACAGGACGGTTACGAATCTTCTGTTATTCTCAAAATACCAGTGACTCGATCAGCCCACAAGGGTGAGGAACCTATCAACAGGAACGAGGCATCTCCCACATCCAATTTAGGGCCAACTTCTCAGCACCGTGGGCAGCACTTAGTTCTAGCCAGAGAGGCCCCCTGGGCCAAACCACATTATGAGTTCAATCTGGAACATGCCAGCTTCAGGGGAAATGATAAGCGTGCCGATACCAAGGAACTTTCTTCGCACCAAATTACATTTCAGAGGGGATCTGTTCAGACAAAAAACGATGCAAAGAAAGACCAGGGCCATTTTGCTTCTGTAGATTTGAAAATACCACAGGTGCGAGGCATGGATCTCACTTGTGGAACCAGTGCCACAAATCATTACACGTGTAGCCCTTTGCTCCTGAATTCACAGATTGAAAGCGCACTTCATAGGAAACTCAGAGTGATCCTCCCAAAGCAGAATCTGTGGCACAGGAAAGGGGTGGTGAATCTAATCGATGGAGGGCACGATTCCTGGGACTCATTTGTGGATCAGCCAACCTCCAGTAAGCAGCAGGGCACATCTGAGCAAGAGGGTGACTCAAAGCAGCCCAGAAAGAAGCGCGGACGCTATCGACAATATAACAATGAGATCCTCGAAGAAGCGATCACTGTGGTAATGAATGGGAAGATGAGTGTCTCAAAAGCCCAAAGTACTTATGGAATCCCACACAGCACCCTGGAGTATAAAGTGAAAGAGCGGCTTGGTACTTTGAAAAACCCACCGAAGAAGAAACTGAAACTCCTCGGCGCTGAGCCCCAAGAGGCAGATGACGAGCTAGAACACAGTCTTAGCAATTCAAAGGCTGAGTAGGGTTTTGTGTTGGTGCTAATACTTTTTTGGTCTGGGTGAGCACTAGCATTAGCAGAACAACAATTTAAATAGACACCATGGACACCATGGTTGGGATGAAATGGGTGGGGGGGGGTGACTGAGCTTCTGCTATTGAGAGAAGCTAGAAATCTGAAGTTTAAAAAAAAGGAAATGTTGGAATAAGTTCAGATGAAAGAACATCAAGCCAAAATATTCCCCCTTTGTGAATGCTGGGTATTAACGATTTCTATTTTATTTAGAGCAGTATTATGGTCCAGTGAAAAGCAAAGATTGCGATATAATCTCTTCCTAAATACTATTTGTGCATCTTTTTGCACAAAGATGTATGAACTGTAGGTGGAATAGATTTTGTAATCACCTAGAAAGTATCAGTGCAAAGGTGAACGGGGCTTGCAATAGGATCACCACACGTATGGTAGCTTTCTATGAAATTGAGTTGATAAATTGAATGTTGGTAACCTACAAGGCAAGCCAGGCACTTTTCATTATATAAGTGTTTTCTGTTCTCCATCAGGACAAGAAATGCAACTGACTTGAAACTGATTAGGTTTATACTCTGGGCATTTCTAGCCAAGCAAAGAAACGAGAATATTTTTTACCAAACCATTTTCTGCCCGTTTAAATTACATTTCGGAATTTAGTATATTAAACCAGTCAATGTTTTGAATTTAAAAAGTAAGGAATTAGATTTACACTTTAATTTGTTTAAAGTCTGATACAGAAACACAAATATGCAGCATAAGAAAATGGCTCTGCGTTTTTGGTTGTCTTGAATAAGCATCAAGATTTATTTTGTAGTGGATCAGAAATATCCAAGACGAGGCAAGTGCTTCGTTCTCGGCACTCAAAATGTAACGTAAATAAAAGAAAAAACATAGGTCCGTAATTTCATCGTTTGCCCGTTTGATCTCCAACCTCCTGTTCGTGCGAAATTTAACTGGAAATAATAGCGAGGCAGCAGCGTGCTGAGAATAAATCACCTTGGCACCGATTATTGAGCTAATTGTATATATTTATTGGGTAACATCAATTCCTGTCTCTCTCTGTCCTCACCGTTTTAACTAAAATGAAACAGGCACATGCAGCAGCTTCTAACCTTGCTCACAGCGGCGGATTGACGGCTGCTGTAACCAGTCGGGGAGTTGCACTCTGCTGAGCCAATCGGGGCCACGGCAGGCGGGATGCCTCAGGTCCCTTTCACCAAGGCTTGTGGACTCTTGGGATGTTACTGTAGTTGTATCTTTTTTGGGGGAAAATGGCTTTTGATCCATTTCCCTAAATGGAGTTCAAAGGCAATGGAGTCATTGTGAACTGGAAATCGTCTGTATGAACTGTAAGTTGATTATCATGAGTAGGTAGGCTCAAGAGAAAAAGGTTTTTTTGTTTTACTGTTGTCTTTCTATTTGACCCAGATATTTTTAAAAAACAGACTTGCTCATTCACTTAATCCTATAAATTATTTATTTGAAAACTCGTAGCAAATCAAGATGGATTAGTGGAGCAAGAGGGTGAAATAGAAGCTTGGCTGTGGATAATAAAAGAACGTTTTGTTATGGCTACGCTTTTATTTGATTTCATTGGAAACAGGCCTAGTTAAGAGGCAACGTCGAGGAGCGGAGCTCTTGAAAACCCACTAGAGGTTGTAACTCTGTACGGTCTACCCGAGCCAATCCGCCCATCATCCCCGCTGTCCTTCCTTCATCTCTCCTCCCGAATTCATGTTAATCGTCAATATTTAAACCTCGTTAACCTGCTGGTGTTTCTTTTGAAGGATTGTTTCTTTTGAAGGATTGTTTCAATGCGATTACCAGTCAACATTGATACCCCCACTTCACCCAATACTTCCTGTTTGACATACTATTGCATTAGGCGCTCTGGTTCGATGTGAGTGGTCTAGGCTTATTTTTATGATGTTTAATTATTGTGAAAATAATGCTCCTAACAGCATCTTTAGACTGGAAAATATTTATTACGGATGAAATTTAGATTTCCCAAAAAGAGAATAGCAAACATTGGATCTTTGCACGCAAATTGTCGGGGTTGGAGCATTAAAATATATAGCAACGCCTTAGTGAATACTAACACATTTTGTAAAATTTGTAAGGCATTCTGAAGTTGGCACTGTCGTTTGATAATGTTTTGTGGAGTTGTTAACAGATCGGTAGGTGTCGAATTTATAGTGTCAGTTTTAAAATGTCTTCTGTCTGTTTAAAATTTAAATTTCATAACTTTATTAGATGGTCTTCTGTCCTATAAGAACATGTACAGTTGGTTTACATCAGACTGATCTGAAGATGGCACACAATTTTTCCCCATCTTCACATCTGGATCTTAGAGGACGAAAAAGACTTTATAATCTTAATGTTATAGCTTTTTAACACTGTAAGGGAGCTAAAGTATATCTAATTTAGACATTTGGCCAATACATTACGTCTTTGAATGCCAGATAATATTTTAAAAGTATGTGCTCTATAAGAATATCAGTGTAGGACTAGTATACACTAACTAGTGTCGGTATAACTGCAGGATTAAGAATCAGAATTAGATTGGTAATTTATTTTGGAAAGCGTTATTTTAAAAAAACAATGCCAAATCTGTTCAAAACCAATCTCACTTTTAAAATAGCAGGAAATTGGGGAAACAATATGAGGAGCATTTTAAGTGTATGTAAGCTTTGTAGTTGGAAGTTGATATGTATCTATGGTGCAATTTAAAGGTGTATCCTATACATTGGATTGGACACAAAATTACAATTGGAGTTACTGGGCAACGTGAAGGTGATTTTTAAAAAAAAACTGGACAAAAGTGGATCATTATTTGATTGTTCTTGTTGAGAAATAAAATTGGCTATTTCGTTCTCTGATTATGCATGCACTTATCTTTTGAACCAAGGTGCTATTAAGTATAAACAGTATTATAGTACAGTGTAGACACAAAATGCTGGAGTAACTCAGCGTGCCAGGCAGCATCTCTGGAGAGAAGGGATGGGTGACGTTTTGGGTCGAGACCCTTCTTTAGACTGATGAGAGTACAGTGTTTTGTGATATGTGTGAGAGTTAGGACGGGTCCCCTTGACTGCTGCTTCACTACATTTTATCCAGTTTGTTTTCAGGTAAAGAAAAAAAAATTGGTTAATCACTTCCTTCCACAAGGAAAGGAGGAAATAAAATCTAAGGGGTATATATTGCTGGATTGCAATTGTAAACATAAAGAGCAAAGTTGGGGGGGCTTGTCTGGGTTGTAGGAGGTAACATCTGAAGAAAAAGGAACCAAGGGATCTGAGGGACGGCGGGATGGACAGCTTATCTTGCACTACTGTATAAAGCTTGGGCTAAGTAATGGTCTTTTTCTGAAATTCCACTTGCTGCTTTTAGTAGAAGCATGCATTTGTTCTGCTTCTATACACAGTACAGAGGAATGCATTGGCCATTGGTACATTTGGCACCATTATATCATTTTGCAGCATTAATGTTACTTAAAATAGGAAGTTAGCAGGTCGGGTGGGGAAATGTCATTTTGTTGTCTATGCAGAGACATTAGTTTGAATTGTAGACAACTTGACCATTCCAGAGTGAATCTGTTGGTACAGTGGTGTTGTAGGTCATTCTGTGTCCGCACAGTTGCAGTGTGACAGGCATAGCCCTGATATTGGCTACTATTTTTTATTTTTTAGTTGTTAATTTTTCCAAAGGTACTTCATTGGAGTTTGCATGTTCTTCCCATAACTGCGACAGGGGTTTGCCAAAGGTGTTCTGGTTTGTTAATTGGCACTGTAAATTACCTATAAGTATAGGTGGGCGGGTCTAATGGACACATGTGAGAGAATAGGTCATGGAGAAATTAGTGGGGGAATAGCTTTGATGGTATTTCCGACAGTCGGCATTAAATTTGATGGACTGTATGATGTCCGATGTCATAAGGAAAGCATGAAATAATGTGCTCTTCAGACTTTAATTGTTATAATGAATAATGTTTTTATCTTTAATGTTTTATAGTTACCTTTCATTCTCACTCATAAATATACACACTTATGAGTTTATTCTTTTTGGGATGTAAGATTTTGTTAAATGAGCCTTTAAAAAAATATATATATAGCTTAGAATAGTGCTTGTTTTGCTTTTAGATAATTGTGTAAATTTGTGGAATAATTTTCCTGATCCAACATAGATTTGTATTCTTTTAAATTTACAATTTCATATAAGGTGGACAGTGAATCTGTGCTGGGCCCTGTAGAGCAAATACAGTAGTCCTGTTTTCCTCAATTTCCTATACCTCTGCAACATCTTTGACATACAAATTCCCCTTTTGATTCTCTCTGCCATTAATTTGCTCTTGAAGAGTAAATTACACTAGCCAGTAAACCTACCAGTACATCCTTGATGAGGAAGCAACCTAAAGCGCCCAGGTGGTGATGAAGAGAATATGCAAATGGTGTACAGATAGCATGCGAGATCAGTATCAAACTGGGTCCCTGGAGCAGAGGGGCAGGAGCACAAACTGCTGTGCCATTGTGTTGCTTGGCTGACAAATAAGAAATGGTCCCTTAATCAAAGCAGCATATATTGACAAAGGTCTTTGCTTTCATGAATTGTTAATAATCAGATGTCTTTTGGCTGGATATAGCTGTTGTTGATTCAAATACGTTAACGCTACAAGTTTGACCAGTTAAAAAAATTAAAAAATATATATAAAGTTGAAACCTTGATTCGATATGTTGCCCTTAATGTGGCTAAAAAAACCATGTTAATTTTACCCTCCATTTGTACAGGCCTTCAATGTTGGAAATATAAACATGGTAATTTTCAGTGGTTCTGCAGCCCATTGTGCATCAAAGAGTGGTGGGTTTTTGCACTCTCAAAGCCTGATCTCTCTATTCTCCAAGATCATGTTCTGGATTTTGATGAAGTATTAGTTTCAATCAAAGAAGTTAACAAAGGACCAGCAGGTCACTTTATTTAAATGACTGAGTAGTTTAATAAAAAGCAGTATTTCTGCAGAAATGGCAGCTCTATTTTAAACTTAATTTTTCAAGAACAATTTTTACAAATGTATTTTGTTTACTTTTTTATTTGAAGGAGTGTCATGTTTCCATAGGAGTGCACCCAGGTTAGTGCATCTTTGAACTTGGATTAATCACTGGTTCACCATAACTTCATCTTTAAAAGTTCTTTCTTGATTTTAGTTTCAAGATGTAATGGAGGTTACTTAACTGAAAACCTATTAACAAATATTTTCTTGATATATGAATAGAAGGAAAGGCCCCATAATGCTCCCGAGACTACAAATGCATAAACTAGTCCCATACATAAAGAGCAGAACGATGCTTCAAAGCTGCTGGCTCTGACTGATGTCTTTTCGAGTTCAGTCTTAATAATATCTTAGTGTTACGGTAAATTGCTGCAGGCATTAAAGCAACCAGAGAGCTCTAATTATTTCAGCCTGTGTCTGTTGTAATTAAGGTGCTAAAGTAGAAACAGTTTATGGACCAGAAGCACAGATAATTGTGATTCTAAATTGAAATGTCTTGGACATTTGAATATGCCTTGCCTGCATTTTTTTTAATCCATTTCAAATTTTTAAATTGTGTTCACTGTGGTGTTTTTTACATCTAAATTGTAGATAGTTGTGCATTTAATAATTTTGAAGTAGGACAAGAATGGGGACATTTCCAGAATCTGACACTCAGTTACGAAGGCTTGCATATGATCATCTTGGACCAAATGTTTGCCTCAGTTAACCGAGAACATTGATGTTTTGTCACCTGACGTGACAGCCTTAAAAATATGCATTTGTACGTCTGTAGGAATCGATAAATTTAAACATTTCTTCAGCCTTTAGAGATAGGTGGTTGTGATGTGTGATCAAATATATTCTGCTGGGGATTTGATCTGAACCAAAAGAAAAGAATACAAATGCTAATGCTCACCTAGAACATAGCTCATGACAGTGAAATGTCTGATGGTCTTATGCTGTGTTTGTACTGCAATTGTCTTAAAACTTCATATCTAATTATGCACAACTTCATTTTACTAATATATTAATATGAGAGTTGTTGTCATTTTTTATCAGTAACCTTGCAGCCTTATTTATTAAGATTCATAACCCTTGATGATATATTGCAGGATCTATGTACTGTTTGTGTTTTGACACTGCTGTTTCAATTCCATTGTTAATGTGCTAATTGTCTCACGAGTACTGGCAGAACTGCGTGATGACAATGATGTCGTTTTCTGTGAATTCAGCAGAAAAGATTTCGTGAAGTAATGGGTTTTGAAATATAGAACTATTGAGCAGCTTACACTAATGTGTAATTGCTGCCTTTTTTTAATAGGCTGCCAGAGAAGAGGAGATTACCTCAAGGCTAAATGATTTGTATTTCTTTTGGAAATCAAATCTAGAGAAGTCTCCCAAAGTTTTCATATCCACCTCTCTGACTTCAGAAAAAAGTTGAATGAGATCTTATTTAATGCAAAATTAATTGATTGTGACCAGCTTGACTATTTACTTACCTGCTTATTTTATTTATTTATTTATTTGTTTGTATTTATTTATTGAAATGCATTCACGTGAAGTGTTAGACTTACATTTTATTTGCCCAAAATGAATTTGAGCCAAGTGCTGAAGTTATGCTGTTTTCTAGCTTTTTTTCTCTCGGCAATGTTAATGTTTCAATGCAAAACATTTAAGATACTTTTTTTAAGCATGTTTGACATCTGGTCTTCACAGCGTTATATTTGGCAACTGAAGAGTTGTATTCACAGAAACCAGGCCCGAGCACAACTCATCTCGCTAAGTTTTAGGTTCTGTACTTGCATTTGCAAGTTTGAAACGGGTATATTTCCTGTTGGGATGCTTTTCATGATTTTGCCTGAATAATAAGGTTAAACATGTTGCTGTAACATTACTTAAAATGACAGGTACACCATCCTTGAGTAGAAATGAAGTCCATTCTAAAACAAAAGTACAAAAACTGAAAGTTTGCCATTGTGGGGAAAACTTTGAACTACCTAATTGGATGTAATTTCAATGTAGTGAAGATTTGTAATAGTTGTGTTCACAAATGAAGATAAGAAACTTCTCTACTAGAAAATTAACAAAGGCATCAATATCAGCATAATGGAAGACATCATGGTGTGATCTGAACTGTAGCATCCTCATTAGTCTGGCACCTTCAGTCACATCATTTTTTTACAATTATGGCAAAAATACATTTAATGCACGAAAGTCATTTCATGGAGTAAGTTTAGGCAAACTTAATGTAGTCAGCAAAGACCCATACCATTGAAGTACACCTACTTGGTATACTAAATGACAACCTCATTAAGTTGGCCAGTGGGAAATGAAAATATTTCTCATGTTGAGCTGTTTTATGGTAAGGTGAAGTATTAGGTGCTGTAGGTATTAGTATGGTATAGTTGCATGTTTAATGCCATCATTGGGAACTTCAAAAAAATCCATTCTACAATACCATTGTCTCCTGTATCTTGTTATATGCATAAAGGAAAATAGTAATGCTCTGTTTCTTATGAATGAAATTTACAGTAGTTACAAATGTCATAATCTGGTGTAGTTTCTCAGAAATCTGGAAATACTAATGTCCACACTGGCATATAGAGTCAAAGAGTCTTGCAGTGTGAAAACAGGCCCATCGGCCCAACTTGCCCACAGCGACCAACATGTCCCATCTACACTTGTCCCACCTGCGTCATCTTTTAACATTGAAAAGCATCTCAATGTACCTTACAGAAGTAGAATTTACTAAATGACATAATAATTAATTATCCAGCAAAACTTCAAAGATTTCCATTTATCCAGTAGGACAAGCAGCATCCGTTGGGAGAGATGTTCAGGGGAAGGACCTTTCATGAAATTCTGACCTGAAACATCAACTCTTAACAGCATTTTTTTTGTGTGATAAATTACTTTTGGCAAGGAATGAGTGAAAATGGAAAACCACTATTGAAGCAGATATAAATATAAAAATTAATTTGCTGCAACTCACTCCTGCATCACTTCCATCGGTGATGGGAGCACTGGCCCACATTGATGTTAATTCCTTATGCTATCGTTCTTAACCGGTTTATTGCTGAGGGAGAAGTCAAAGAATTTCCCTCTACCATCAAAATAAATCCTTTCAATGCATTGATCTTTGGATGTGGTTATCCCTTTAGTATGGACCTGTTTTGAGATGTTTGATAATTTGTATGTTTAAAAAAAAAAAGATTCCTATAAAATTGAATTCCAAATGCTAATTAAGTTAAAACTGTAAGGTCAGCTCCTTGAAAATTGATGCCCTTTGTAGTGCACATCCCTAAATTTAATTAAAAAAATCATTGCAGTTGATCATTAAATATATTGAAATGGATTTGAAATTCAAATTTAACGTTCCGTTCTCATCTTTTTTAAATTATCAGACCATTTATGCATTTTTCTTTCGCAATTGTGACATATTTAGATCGTTGAATGTAATCTTGACTCAAAAGCGGTGTTTATCTGATTTTTCTAATCCAGGTAATGGGTTGTCATGGAAACTATAACCAAGATTTTAAAGAGATCAGGTCAGGGGCAACATATCTCATTTGTGAAACAAATTAATTGCGCTGCAACACAACAGTAATGTAAAAAGCAGGGCAGCAAATGTATTTAAAACACGATTTAGCAAATTATTTCATACCATCGTTTTAGAAAATGCAGATTGAATCCTATAATCTTAATTAAAAAATAAAGGTGCCAGATTCCGTTGGAATGTCATTTTGTATATCTTCGAGGAGCAAAAATTAATATTCTTTAATAAACTTGAGAAGAATTGAAGTAGATAAAATTGGCTATAGCACACACCAATTGAATAGCCATCATTAATTTTGCTATCATGCAGTTCTTGAGATTAATTTGAAGTGACATTTGTTCATAATTTTATCCAGAGTGGTGTGCTTAGTCTTTCAAGGTACTGTTACTGTGTAAACATTCTTACCTTTTTAAAAAAAAAGGCCCATGTATCACTTTAAAATCTGAACCTATTTCAAAATGTTTGTGTTGGATTGAAGTTGATAATGTGTATAAATAGAGCACTGACAATTACTTTAAAAAAATACTTGTGGACAAATCTCTCCCATTTCAACAACCAGCAAACAATATTTCTCTGCTTTATTACCTACAGTAAGTCATACATTAACTATTATTTCCAATTTATTCATCTTTTGCTGTCATACAGGTGTTCCTTTCTTTAAAAAAATCTTTATGCTCCTATCATCAGGCAAATATCCAACGCGCACAGACCTTTTAACATCATAATTGACAGTGACGTCTATGTTGTCACGAGGATTCTTTATTGTGTGGGTCCCAATAAGCTTGGGGAGAATGTGTGTTTGTAATATTGTATTGCTATCCTGGTGCACCCAGATGATGATTCTTTATCCCAATCATCACTGCCACCAGTGCTCGTACAACAGCCATCAGAATTTAGTATTCTGTAATTCTGAAGTTTCTTTGAAAATGCAGCTTGACTTTTGAGAAAACTGAATTTCTTGTTGCATTCTGAATGTTAGTCACGTATCAGGTGGACATACTGTGATTGTTTCTTGCTCCCACCATCGTGCTTTATTGAAATTCCTGCGACAATACCGTCTGTTGGCATTTTGTGAGTAATTGTACTTGCTCTTTTATTGTAAGCCTGAAATTGTTCATAATTTAATACTGAAGCCAGTTTATCATTGCTCTCCATATAGGAAGGACATGAGTCATAGGAGCAGAATTGGGTCTTTCGGTCCATCAAGTTTACACTGCTATTCAATCATATCTGATCAATCTCTTCCTCCTAACCCCATTCTCCTGCCTTCTCCCCTTAACTCCTGACACCCGTACTAATCAAGAATCTATCTATTTCTGCCTTAACATTAGCATTTCAAAGTTGGAGTAGTTTTTTCTTTTGACTACAATTCAAAAAATGTTGGTCTTATTGTGGGGTAACTGTGTCACTTTATAATTGCTTACTATTTGGGTTTCAGCATCCAAGGTGAAAAACAAATCTATGATGGCGTTTGTGTAACGTTATTTCTGAAACATTAGGATTCAGTGGATAGGGGCTGATTTACTGTAAACTGTGTTGTTCAAGCAATCGGCAATTAACTTACAACGAGATCATAAAATGATAAAATGCAGCATGTATGTGTGTGTGGAGTAAGAGAGGAGTGGGATGGCATAGAGGTTGAACTCCAGATTTGGCACAAACTTAGAAATGTAGAAAATAGGTGGAGGAGGAGGCTATTTGGCCCTTTGAGCCAGCGCTGACATTCATTGTGATCATGGTTGATCATCCACAATCAGTAACCCGTGCCTGCCTTCTCCCCATATCCCTTGATTCCGCTAGCCCCTAGAGCTCTTTCTAACTCTCTTTTAAATTCATCCAGCGAATTAGCCTCTACTGCCTTCTGTGGCAAATTCACAACTCTCTGGGTGAAAAAGTTTTTTCTCATCTCAGTTTTAAATGGCCTCCCCTTTATTCTTAGACTATGTCCTGGTTCTGGACGTCCCCAACATTGGGAACATTTTTCCTGAATCTAGCTTGTCCAGTCCGTTTATAATTTTATATGTTTCTATAAGATCCCCTCTCATCCTTCTAAATTCCAGTGAATACAAGCCAAGTCTTTCCAATCTTTCCTTATATGACAGTCCCGCCATCCCGGGGATTAACCTCGTGAACCTACGCTGCACTGCCTCAATAGCAAGGATGTCCTTCCTCAAATTAGGAGACCAAAACTGCACACAATACTCCAGATGTGTTCTCACCAGGGCCCTATACAACTGCAGAAGGACCTCTTTGCTCCTATACTCAAATCCTCTCGTTATGAAGGTTACAAATCCTCTCGTTAGCTTTCTTCACTGCCTGCTGTACCTGCATGTTTACTTTCAGTGTACAAGGACACCCAGGTTTCGTTGCACTTCCCTTTTTCCTAATCTGACACCATAACGATAGCAAATGTTCTGGTGTTGATGGTATTTTCAGCAAAAAACTTTAAATGTAATTGTGTTCTAATAAGCATTTTGGACCCAGTTGATAGTTTAGCATACTCGAATCTTCAATGATAAAAACAGCTGGTTTAGCGATTTTGAAGGAAATATGGCTTCAGTATTGACTGAACATGTCAGGATGATCAGAATAATTTGTCAATTTATTAGAACTGTCCATGTTTCCAGTTTCAAAGCAGAAAAATCTCAATGAAGCATTTCAAATGTATTTGTCCATGTCTAACTGCCACTGTGGTGTGTGCAATATATTCATGATGTAGCTCAATATTGCTTGAGCATCTACAATATTTCTCAATATTTCTCAGTATTGCTTGTGCATCTACAAGTTTAGATATTCTCCATGGTGGTAAAAGTGTGTTATTTTCAAGATAGGGGGAAATATTGACAGAATGGAGGGCTTTGTTTCTTTTGATGTGCATATCATAAGTGCATTGATTGGTTTCATCAGCATCTTGAAATTCAGGTATTCACCATTTTCTTCATCTGCTTCGATCTATCCTGTAGTTTTCCCAGAAGAATCGTTATTTGTACGAAAGCCTTGACCATGAACTTTGGCAAGCAATTAACAGTGGCTGGCAACTCAGCAGAGTCTGATACTTTCTCCACTGTCACAAAGCCCCAAAATAAATTTAAGCAATCTTACCCAAGCAGTATTGATTTGAGCATGGTTTTGTGCAACTTTTTTTGAATTTTTTGAATTGGTTAAGATTTTTAGTTGGTATTGTAGTAAGAGATGAATGTATTACATGGATCAAAAGCTGATACTATAAATAATATAGAATCCTTAAATTCCCCCAGTTGGTTTCTGCCATTCTGCTGCCTTCATCCTGCAATTTTGTTCAGGATTTTTTGAGGTTCTTTCTCAGGCACGATGCCTATTTTATTTCAAGACATGAAGATTTCGGATTGAGATGGCCAACTCTTTATGTAAAATTACATATTATGACAGCTTGTTAGAGAGAGGTGGAAGATAAACACTACTATCTGTGGTTAAATACCAATATCTGCAATTTGTACCTCGTTATATTCGTAACAGATGAGATTGTATCAGTGCCGAAAGTCGGTGTCGTGTGATTCTCAATGGACGTTCTAATAATACCACTTGTTAGTTAAAGTAGTTCATTCAGTCAAATGGATGGAAATGTTCCGTTTTAATGGCAGGCTGTGTTGGTTGCTGACCGTTTCCAGTGATGTCACTAACTTGTCGCAATTACAATATCCCTGCAAAATACACAAGATATTTCATAAAGATTGCGTTGGTTTGCGATGAATACACACAGAACGGATAAAATAACTTTTAACTTGATGGAGTAAGATGGAAGAGCTGCATATACTATCACCACATCAAATAAACAAACTTTATTTGATGTTATAAGTTATTTCAGTTGTTGTAACATGTTATATTGTTTTTATGTTAACTGCAAGAAGAATAAGTGGCTTTTGAAAAAAAAAATAACCAACACTGTTTTTGAAAAAACCCTCAGGGACATTTAACACGCTACTTCAACCAGTTACCCAGTGCAGGTACTTTAAACTAGATGATTAAATAATGAAACATATTTGTGGTGAATGTTGACTTTTACTCGGTTTAACAAAACTTAGTCTGCCAAGCTTACATTGTGCCTCTTGACATTTTATAGCAGCATTCTGTCTCTACAATTGTATATATCTGTACATACTTCTTGGGCTCTGTTTTCTGAACAAACCATATTTCAAAAGTACTGTTTACAATGTTTGTAGAAATTCTATTCTTTACAGTTGCCAATTTTTGTAGATGGGGCTTGGAGTCGAACACAGTTAAAAGAGATAAGTTGCTTCATCAAGTGTGCTGTTTAAGGTCCTTCGATGTGATCATCCTTTGTCATCCAATTTCCCTTTAATATCTTGCTGCTTCAAGTATCTTTCAAATTCCTTCTAATTACTGATTTTTGCTTTAATTAATGAAACACAAGTCCTATATTAACCTCTTGAATGATGACCTTCCTTCAAACCTTGTACCAAATGTGTGTACCATGTTATGAATACATCAGTGACTAGAAATAATACAGCTTAAACTCAAATCTTTTGCTCATAATTTGTACTAGCACCTTTCCCTTTAAATTTGAATTGAATGAATTCTATACTAGTATCTGTTATGGTAATTGGTATTATTCTCATAAATCTCCGTTGTCAAATAAACACACCACAATACAAAGTACTGAACAATATCAGACTCTTGCAAATGAATAAGTGACCTGGGATTTATAAGCAATCTTTGGGGTACGGAGTTTTGTAGGTAAGATCGGTGGTCTTTATTTTCTGTGCTTGTCCCCTTTACTGATCCCCATTCTCTCCATCTGGGTCAACTTAAGTACGCCTTTGAACAGTTTTAAAATCTACCTTACAAAATAGGCACCAGATCGATGCCATAGTGGCGCACATTTGTATGGATTGTGTCCATCCCTTCACGAAGGTCTACTAATTTTGTCAACCCCAAAAATATCTGAACTTCTATGGTTGCTTACAATTTTAAATCATGTTTGCTGAGGTTCATGGCCCTAAAGTTGGACATTCTTGCCTTGCCAAACATAATGCAGGAACAACAATAAGTTGTGTTTGTTGATTAGTTTAGTACTTGAATTGGTCTAGTCATGTTTCAGCTCGAGTCTGGTACAGTGATTTTATTTATTTGTCCTCCATTCTTCAGATAGCAGTGATTAGGAGATGTGCTGATTAGATTTCTATTTTATATCTGAATTTTCATGATTCAGACTTTGAGATATAGAGTAAGCCATGTTGCTATTTTCAAAGCACTATCGCACATTGCACCATATGTAAACTTATCTTATGTTCCCTCCTCTGTTCCAATACAAAGTATTTTAATTTAACATGTTTATAAACTGTTATCTCTTCTAGCGTGGAGATTTAGTTTACACATTGTCATGCAGACCGGCTGTCTGCGGATAATGCTGATCACGTAAGAAATTCACTGTCAGTTTTAATTACAAAGTAAATATTTTAATATTGTTGGAAATCTGGTGTAAAAGCTGCATTAGATCCAGTCATGATCTGAGGGAGCCAAAATGGCTGTAAATTCCAATGGTACCTTAAACCCGAGCTCATTGACTAAACGGCCAATCGAAAATTGCAACAAAACTTTCAGGCTTGCTTTAATCATATCTAATATGTTCACTGTATCAAGTAAACTACTTTTATTAACAAAAGCATATTACCTCAGTCACACATTTCAGGAATCTACTAGCTTTGGCTGCAATTCGGTGTAAAATACGCTGCTGGCATTGAGTTAGAAAAGTGTGTGTGTGTATATATAATGTTAAGCCCTCCCCTAGTAACTTGTAACATAGCCACATATTGATTTACTGCAAAGGTTTCCTTTTGACATTTTATTAAGGAGCATAATCTTGGGTAGTGACTTTCTTAAAGATTTTTTGTCTCTCCCTGCTTGTACGCATCCTGGGTTGGCCATGAGACAGTGAAGTAGGCTTATGGTTTAAAGTCCAGCTGATCATTGCCACAAATCTGCTCAGATGCATACATGACTACTAATTGCCAAGGCTGGATTTTGGGCATTTCCCTCTCAAAAGTCTCCCTACTGGCTCATTTTCAAACTAGCTCAACTTTTTCAAATCAGGTAATGTTCATAAGAACGGGTGCCCATTGATCTGCTTGACATACAGTTTACAGTCTGAAAGAGGTGTACAATTTTGAAAGCTTGTTTTGCAATTGTTTATCAATGTCAATTTATCTATGTTAATTTATTATTGTCAATGTCTTGTACAGCTGTTGTGGCACTTTTTTTTTTGCACTATTAATTGATTTGTTAATGCAAATTAATTTCAACTGGATTACAAAATACCCTGTGTCTTACTATAAGTGACAAGTAATTTTAGATCTTTTTGTAACTGTTGTTGTTTGCCTTGTGACGTATGTTGGAAAACAGATTTCTGTCTCTGTGCATGTGGGAATTTTTGATTGTTATCACGAGAGCTATAACAGTTTTACCTGTGTTTGTGTTTGCAGTATTTACTGGTTGCTAGGCTCAGTTTCAGTACAAAAACACTATTCTTCTAATAAATTTTGTTAAATTTTATGGTGTCTGATCATTTTTGTTTGGATCCTCCATACTGAATTATATGTCCTCTTGAACATTTTGTTCTCGCCATGACAATAGCACAGCATTCTGGCAGTCTTCCCATTAAGTTTGAACTCTGAAGCAGTTCATGTGCATGTGAAATCTTCACCGCTAAATTTGACTTTAGGCAGTTTATTTTGGAGATTTATAATGGGCTTGGAAAAGTAGAAAATTCATGCATATGCAAATTATAAAGCTGTGTGTTATTCAGCCTCTGAAAACCATTAATGCTAAAGGCAGCAACTTAAAATTCAGGATATTTCAGATTCATCAGTGATGACAGCTTCAGAATTTAACACTGTTGACATACAGTGGTGGTTCATTTCTCTAGTCTTCGGTTTTACATTGTTTAACGTTACTTGTATCAAGTTATTGACTCTTGGGTTGTTTAATTCATTGTAATCAATTCAGAAAAAAAATATTGCTGCCACAAATTTCTATGCTGTCTGAAGAGTTTGTCAACTAAATTAATTTTAACTTGATGAAATTATTGTCCATGTTTTCCAGCACGATTGTGACTATCTTGACAATTATTCTGCTTCCTTTATGTTTCTAAATTTTTAAAAATTTTTTTTAAAAAAAAATTTGAAAAGCATATGTACAAATAGAAATTTAAAAAAACACACAATTGTTACAGAGTTCTTACATAGCTTCAATTTTTAAATTTTTGAAGAGAGAAAGTAAAAATAAAAATAAACTATAAACTTGGGGAGAGAGAATAAGAGGGTTAAAATTTTTTTTAAAAAGGATCTAACTATAAAAATTAAAGGAGTAGATCCGGGAGACAATAACCACAGTTGTACATCCAACCCCTAACTCAAGTTTCAACTTTTAATTTAAAAATTTTATTTTAGTCCTGTGCCAAACCCATTTACTTTTCTAAAAATTCAATAAATGGAGACCATATTTTTAAAAATAACTCAGGTTTGTCGATTAAGGCAAATCTTATTTTTTCCAAATGCAGGGTCTCTGTCATTTCCGTAGTCCACATTTTAATTGTGGGGGTTATTGGTTTTTTCCAAAATTTAAGTATTAATTTTTTCGCAGTTATTAGACTGTAATCAAGAAAATGTACCTGACTTGCTGTAAAATTTGTAGTATGTTCTGATAATCCTAATATAATTAATTTTGGATCCATATCTAATTTATTGTTAATAACTTTAGAAACTATTTTAAAAATCTCCAACCAGAAGTTTTGCATTTTTATACAAGTTACGAAAATATGAGTTAAATTAGCTTCTTGAAATTGACATTTATCACAAATAGGAGAGATACTAGGAAAAATCCTATTTAATTTCATCTTCGAATAATGTAATCTATGTATTATTTTAAATTTCTAAATTTATAAAATCGGTTTCCATCCCTCTGCCCCAATTGCTTCCACAAATGGCAGCATCCACTTAATGTGGAAAGGTACCGAGTTTAATAGAACATTGAGCAAGTTAACTGCCTTCTTCATCGTGTAAGTGTAGACGGTTTACAAGGTGTGCAGTTGTCATTTGAAAAAAATTATGAATTGGGAGAAAAAAACTTATTTTTATACAATAATTTTTTTCCCCAAACTGTGTTTACTAAATCATATTAAACAAATCAAAAGTTTTAAAGCCATTGTTGGTGAAGTCATTGTTAGTGATTGCAAAATTAGATTGGCATTTCTTCTCGTATGGATACAAGGAACTACAAATGCTGGTTTACAAAAAAAGACTGCTGGATTCACTCAGCGGGTCAGGCAGCATCTCCAGAGAACATGGATAGATGGGTGCGAAGAAGGATCCCAATGCAGTACTTTGCATTTTTTTTTCTCTTCCCATATACTTTGGGTAAAACATTTTGTTAGACTGATGCTTTTTTCCCCCCATCATTTCCCTCTTATGAAGATATTGCTCTTGGTGCAGTATAGTTGTATGGATAGCTAATGTCAACACTGTTTGAGGTAATAGCAATGTCCATTACGACATGATTGCTTCTTTTGGGGGTCCCATTTCCTTGTGGTAGCAATAAAAGTGGCTGCCATTACTACCAAATCAGCATCAATATACCTTGGTATTTGCCACCTAGTCAATATTTGTGCAGGAATTGGGCAAGGCTAGTTTAGTTTGAGATACTGTGTAGAAACAGGCCCTTCACCCCACCGAGCCCGCAACAACCAACGATCAGCTTTGCACACTAGTTCTATCCTACACTATAGGGAGAATTTTACACAAGCCAATTAACCTACAAACCTGCATGTCTTTAGGATGTGGGTGGAAACTAAAGAACCCGGAAAAACCCCCACGCGGTACCAAAGTTAACGTACAAACTCTGTACAGGCAAGCACCTGTGTTCAGGACCGAAGCCAACTGATCTCTGGCACTGTAAGGCAGCAACTCTACAGCTGTATTGCATCGACAGCAATACAGCAACTATTGTACTTCCCCACAGTAGTTGCTCTAAAGTTGCCTCACAAATTTTGAGCAACCATACAAGTGTGCTTTTACTTCCTGCTGAATCTAACTTGTATTAATACCCATATCTAATTCATACATTAATCCATGGTGCATCATTTAAAAAATTATGGCCCTTGAAGTGTAGTAACCTCCACATCATAGCACAGCACAAGCAAAAACTTGTTAAAGACCAATATCTTTTCTAAAATATTTTTTGATCTTTGGAACTATCCATGTACAAACGTAGGCCTATCCTTAAGTAGAAACAAGGAACTGCAGATGCTAGTTAATACACAATCAGAGACAGTGCTGGAGTAACTCAGCAGATCAGGCAGCATCTCTGAAGAACATTTTGAGTCGAGACCCTTCTGTTTTGGTGGTGAGGGGTGGTGAAGAAAGCTGGAAGAGGCAGTGCAGAGCGTGGCAGGTGGATGCAGGCGAGGACAAATGGTTGGAACAGTGGTAAAAGCAAACAATGTAATCCAGGGTTCAAGAGTTGCCAATTGCGAAGCTAGAGGGAGGAAAGTAACAGGAGGAGAGAAGGGGATAAATAGGTTGGAGTCTAGGTGAGGCACAGGGGAGGGTGAGGTGGGGCAAAAGGGTGGGGGTGTGGTAGTATGATGTTGCCTAAAATTGGAGAATTCTGTGTTCATACTGTTGGGTTGTAAGCTACCCCAAGCGGAATATGATGTGCTGTTCCTCCAATTTGCATTTGGCTTCACTCTGGCAATGGATGAGACCCAGCACGGAAAGTTACGTTAAAATGGTTGGCGACCTGGAGGTCCAGTAGGCCTTGGCGGAACATGTGCAGGCATCTCCACTGGTTGGTTTACATTTATTCCCATTTATCACTTTTTTTGCCAAGACTCATTGATAATCATATTCTTCACTCCAACTATTTTCCCTTCCTGCATATTCCCATTACACGTACACTTGTTGAAATAAAGATAATTTTAAAACTCCGGCACCTTGGTCAAATCTGGGTACAGTCTTGGGACAACTTTAATTGAACTTTACTGGACTTTATCATGCACTATACATCATTCCCTTTATTCTGTGTCTGCACACTGGATGGCTCGATTGTAATTGTGTATAGTCTTTCCCGTAAATGGATAGCACGCAACAAAAGCCTTTTCACTGTAGCTCGGTATACATGGCGCTAAACTAAATTTAAGAAGGGTCTCTACCTGAAACGTCACCCATTCCTTATCTCCAGGGATGCTGCCTGTCCCGCTGAGTTACTCCAGCATTTTGTGTCTATATTCTGTGTAAACCAGCATCTGCAGTTCCTTCCCACACAAACTAAACTTAAGCCATGCAGAATAATGGCCATGTTTGGTTTTATTTTGTTAGTAAATGTTTTCATCTTCCATTATCTGAAGTTTTGCCTCTTGTATATTTCTAATTGCAGAAGAGATTAAGGGCCATACATGGTGTTAATGTGCTAAACTCAATGAATACTGCAGTCGGCGCTTTCAAAAAGTTGCAGCTAAGAACATGAAGGACTCTGTCATGTTTATTCATTGTTTTGTTCCAAAACAAATTGCTTTATGTTGGACCCTTTAGAAGTGCAGCCAGGGCAAGGGACCCTGTTCTTCTCCCAGTCTGCAAACTAACTTAAGCTGCTTGAACCAATGCCTTTGACTGAGCTTTGTGATTTCTGAATGTGCATGGGATTAAGGCCACCAAGTTCCATGCAAGGGGCATGTCGTTTTTATTGTCCTTCACTATCCCACATTACAACACAAAGCATTGCCCATAACATTTCAGCAGTGTTGTGGAGCACTTTTCACCAATTTGCAGTATAAGAATGGGCAGGTAGTGCAATGCTTAAGCGTGTATATACTTAATCACAAAGCCCAGCTATTTATATGTCTGGTTCTTGCTCTTTGGCTTGGCATATTGTAGAAACGAGGAACTGCAGATACTGGTTGATACACAAAAAGACACAAAGTGCTGCCGTAACTCAGCATCTCTGGAGAGAGAACATGGATAGGTGACATTGTGGGTCAAGACACTTCTTCAGACTCAAGTCCGAAACATCGCCTATCCATGTTCTCCAGAGATACTGTCTGACTTGCTGAGTTACTCCAGCACTTTACGTCTTTCTGATATATTGTCTGTTACAATCATTTCAGTCTTTGATCATATCTGTGAGGCACCACAGAATCTGAAAGCAAATGCATGGAGCCTTGTGCAACAGTAACTAACCCTAACTGGATACAAAGATAGACACAAAATGTTGGAGTAACTCGGCGGGTCAGTCGGGCAGCATCTCTGGAGAAAAGGAATAGGTGACGTTTCGGGTCAAGACCCTTCGGGTTCCATTTATTTCAATGAATTGTTTGCATAGGATACAGGATAAAGATTTGACTTCTAAAGTCATGAATTAAAAAAAAAAAATTATATCACCCTGAATATACTTTATATATTTTTTGTATAAACTGAGCTGGCATTTCTGGTGCCTTGTGAATGTCTTGCCCCATCTGATGTTAAGGGAAGCATCCCCCAAACTTCACTTTAAGGAAGGCCACCTAATCTATCTTGGAGTATGAGGGATGATCTAATGTTATACACACTCATATTTTACTCTCAGAGAGGGGTTGTAATTCACATTTTCCTCTGTGGCTTCCTTTTTAGAGCAATATATTCTCCAGCCCTGCATCCCATTGGATACTTGCATAGAGCAATACAGCAGTTTGTCCCACAATGTCAATGCAGAACATGATGTCAAGTTAAATTAATCCTCTCTGGTTGTACGATCCATCTCCCTCCATTCCTCACATATCCATGTGCCTATGTAAATGCCTCTTAAATGCCACTATTCTATCTGCTTCCACCCGGGGATTTCCCCCCCATTTTTGTTAGACTGATGCTTTTCCTTCCCATCATTTCTTTCCCTCTTATGAAAATGTTGCTCGTTACATTATAGTTCTATGGATAACTAATGCCAAACATCACTTATCCATGTTCTCCACAGATGCAGCCTGGCCCGCTGTGTTACTCCAGCACTTTGTCTTTTTTGTGTTTGTTTTAAGCCAGCATCTGCAGTACCTTGTGTCTAGACTGGAAATGTTGAGATTGTTAATGAATATGACTTAAGTATGTTATTGGTTGTGACGACCAATGTGGAGAGATAACTGGTAAAATGGCAACAACAAAAAAAGCACAATCAGGCAGCATCTCTGGAGAACATGGATGGGTGACGTTTCCGATCGGAACCTTTCTTCAGACTATTGCTGGGGGGAAAGAAACCTGGAAGAGAGGAGGGGCATGACAAAGCCTGGCAAGTAATAGGTTGATACAGGTGAGGGTGGGGAAGGTTGGACCCCCCCCCCACAAACCAAAATCCTCTGTTGGGTTTTAAGAAGAGTCAAAATCAAGAAATTGTATTAAGCCTAATTTGCAGGAAGCAGCCACATGATTTCAGCTCAACATTAATGAATATAGATATTTTTAAGAGATAATGGCCAATGAAGTGGATCGAGAGAGTTAATTACAAAATGGTTCCTGTTTTCCTGTGTAATGTTATACCTGTGTACAGTCGTCTCTTTGGCTCTGTACAATGTACGGTTTTCTTAATTTGCATGCATTTGGTTTTGTACTTTGTCATCATACCACTAAACTGTTTATTCCGGGTAATAAATTTAATCCAGGGAAATGAATGGTACAGTACATTGCATTACTATATTGTGGAAAATAAATCCGAATCAGTTGCTGGCTGCTCCATCTGCTTTTGACATTTCCTCCGTCTGTTTTGTCTGTGGCTCTGAACAAATGAATAACTTATTTCAGATGGTTGGAACACCTGTACTTTAGTTGACCCCTGTATTTGGAGGTTACTGAGTGTGTGCCAGTATTGTTGGGAACAGTCAAAACGTGTAGGAAGGAACTGCAGATGCGGGAGAAACTCAGCGGGTCAGGCAGCATCTCTGGAGAAAAAGAATAGGTGACATTTCAGGTCGAGATCCTTCTTCAGATCGAGAATCAGGGGAGAGGGAAACTTGAGGTATGAAGAGGTACAAAGAACAAATGAATTGCAGGTATGCAAACAGACAAATCAAAGCCAGCAACGATGATCGAGTGTTGAGTTTCCAAGAGGCCTACCAATGAGATTCCTTGGAGATTCATCCCAATGCCGTGTCTGTTCTGGCTGTTGCTGTATGATGGGCAAGTGTTCTGAGCATCTCTGCTTTTTGTGATTGGGGTATTTGCAGCTAGACCCAGAATGTATCTACATTTTAAGGCTCTCGGGAGTACGCCAGTGTAGCCCCAGCGCTTTCACCATCCCTGCGTATCCTGGGTGGCTGTGCTATGTCAGGCAAATGACATAGGCTGTGGTTAATTTTTAAAATTTCAAACATCACCATTATTTTTTACATTAACAATTAGCACAATGGAGTAGCAGGTGGAACTGCTGCCTCGTAGCGCCAGAGACACATTTTCAATCCTGACTCCGGGTGCTGCCTATGTCGAGTTTGCCTGTTCTCCATGTCACCGTGTGGGTTTTCTCCACGTCCCTCCCACATCCCAAAGACATGCTGCTTTGTAGGTTAATTGCCCTCTGTAAATTGACCCTTGTGCGTAGGGAGTGGATGAGCGAGTAGGATTTATTCGAACTGGTGTGCACAGATGATTAATGGTCAGCATGGATGTTAGTGGGCCGAAGGGCCTGTTTGCATGCTGTATCACTAAACTAAGAATAGTTGGGGAATTATTCCCCAACTCTGGTCTCTAGCCAATACTTCTTCTTCAAACTGCTTCCGAACCACAAATTGGTCATCTGGTCATGATCACCTTTCTGTTCATCTGCGGTTGTTGGATGCGAACAAGTGACCAACTTTTGAAAGTGCAATGTTGACTGACTTGAAAGCACGCTGGGATATCCTGAGGTTGTTAAAAGCACTTTGCAAATTGAGGTCTTACTTCTGACTCTTAAAAGTCCCGTGAAATGGCCCCTGAAGTCCGCCAGACAAAGGAGTAAGTTAGGATGGACAATAAACCCTGGCCTTGTCAGTGAACTACAAACAAATAAAGACAACTTTGCCTTGCGAACAAATTGCAAGAGCGTAAATAAATGTATTCTCTACCATCGACACAGGATGGTGTATAAAATAATGAGAAGAATAGATAGGCTAAATGCACAGCGTCTAAGACGTATTGCAGATGCTGGTTTACATAGAAACATAGAAACATAGAAAATAGGTGCAGGAGTAGGCCATCCGGCCCTTCGAGCCTGCACCGCCATTCAATATGATCATGGCTGATCATCCAGCTCAGTAGCCTGTACCTGCCTTCTCTCCATACCCCCTGATCCCTTTAGCAAAAAGGGCCACATCTAACTCCCTCTTAAATATAGCCAATGAACTGGCCTCAACTACCTTCTGTGGCAGAGAATTCCACAGACTCACCACTCTCTGTGTGAAGAAATGCTTTCTCATCTCAGTCCTAAAAGTCTTCCCCCTTATCCTTAAGCTGTGACCCCTGGTTCTGGACTCCCCCAACATCGGGAACAATCTTCCCGCATCTAGCCTCTTCAACCCCTTAAGATTTTTATATGTTTCTATAAGATCCCTCCTCAGTCTTCTAAATTCCAGCGAGTACAAGCCCAGTCTATCCAGTTTATACCGAAGGTAGACACAAAATGCTGGAGCAACTGAGCGGGTCAGGCAGCATCCCAGGAGAACATGGATAGGTGACGTTTCAGGTTGGGATCCTTTTTCAGACTGATTCAGAACATTTTTCTGAATAAAAGTTATGTTCTTTGGGGAAGCTCCCTGACCTGCTAAGTTTAGTTTAGAATTAAGTAATACAGTGTGGAAACAGGCCCTTTGGCCCATTGAAACTACGCCGACCATCGATCACCCATAGACTAGTTCTATGTTATCCCACACTATGGACAATTTACAAAAGCCAATTAACCTGCAAACCCACGCACCTTAGGGATGTGGGAGGAAACCGGAGCACCCAGAGAAAACCCACATAGTCGCAGGGAGAACATACAAACTCCGCACCTTCAGCACCTGAGGTCAGGATTGAACTTAGATTTCTGGCGCTGTGAGACAGCAGCTCTACCGCTGTGCCACTGTGTGCTGCTTCGTTAACCAGCAGTTGCAATTTCTTGTTTCCATTGGGTAAATTGGCATGGCTTGATCATTTTAAATGTGTAAATGTCCCATTTCTCTTTTTGTTTTTAGCCGCAACGAGATACCAAGGCAAGAGGTGCAACTCGGTAACGAATCCCAGGGGTCCCTGGACCAGTTTATGGCTAAGCTGTGCAGGCATCATCAGAAACAATTCATGAGTGTTCTTGGCCACATGCACAGCGGAACGGGTCCTGAATCGGAATTGGTGGCCAAGGAGAACATGGCGGCCTCAAACCCAGCGCCCCTGCAACAGCAGCCCAAGGATTCCGGGGAACCGTTACCAAGCAGATCCACCTTCCCGTCATGCCCTTCCTTTAACCGAGTGGTGCCGACCCAGAGCGAAACCAACTGCACGAATGTTGAAGAGGGCAGGTTGTCTCCCGGTGAGGTGAGAAGCGAGATCTGTGGTGTTACCTCCGCCGAATCGCCAGCGGCTTTGGGTAATACTAGTGGTGGGACTCTTACCAAAAACAGCACAGTTGGGGCTAAGCCCTCTTCTAAAGGTACGTTTACAACTAACTGCAGCAAAACTGTGAGCTTGGAAGCTCTGCAAAACGAAACTGTGAATAATCGGAAGTTGATCGGCAACTCGCTGTTGGATCTGTCCCCCAGTGACTCTGCGCTCATTGATACTGCTAACCGAATAGAAGGATTAAGTTCTTACAACCAGAAGAGCAAAACGGAGGAGACAGACTCCACCAAAGGTCAGAAGGAGGGCCTCCGAGCTCTTCCCATGCAGTTACTTAACCTGCGAAAGAATTTGGTTAGAAGTCAGAACGGTCCACAGAGCAGTTCCGGGGCGATTAAACGCGCGCCGGTTCAAGAACATACCACCTCCGCCAAAAGAAATGTCAAAGGTAATCATGTGCTTCCGAAGCCAGCGAGTGCAAAGGTTTCCTGGATTCTCTCCAAGTCGCGTGCCAGTGGGCGCGGTGGCAACGGGCGCCTGAGGCTGAAGGTGCAGTCCCCTCCCACCAAGGCGGCCAGGAAGAGCAGCAGGGTGACGGTCCCTCGGGCACGTTCCGCTGTCTCCACCATGTGCCAGTACGTGAACGAGCACGAAAACCAGTGCGACATCGTTTACATCAGCAAGCCGATCACGGAGTGCCGCTTTGACGGCCAGCGGTCCTGGTCCTCCACGAGGAAGACGGCCAGGAAAAGTACCCGTGGCCATCTCTGCAACGAGGAATACTGGGAGCTGAAGACAGTCCGCACTTCGGCCAAGAACTCCACCATGGAAGTAGGAAGGGAGAGCCAGGTGACCTTCGCTCCCAAAGTGCCTGCCCCAGGGACCCTGAAGCCAGTGATCACTCTGCCCGTTAGTGTGCCCGTCCCTGGCGTTCCAATGGCAATTGGGACTGGCGTTCATAGTCCAAATGGGCAGGAGAAAACGTTGCTGATGCAAGAGCAAGCTCAGGGGCTTGAGGAGAGTCTGAACAATTACTCGGCAAACTGTACAGAGCAGCTCTTCAGCACGAGTCAGACCGGCCGATTGCAAGAGGCCAGTGTGTCTTCCATGAATGGCAACAGTCCGCAAGGGGAACAGAAGAAGCCTGGTGCCCACACTGGCAGTCCCATCTCCGAAAATTGCCCGGCGGAAATCATGGCCATGGAGGTTCCAAGCATTCACACGAGCGAGTGCGTCGTAGTGCGGGCCGATTCCCGAGATCAGGGCAACAGTTTGCCGGACACTTATGTGAGCGTTGAACCACGCAACCAGCTTCCGGAGGAATGCAGGGACACAGAATGGGGTCTTTCCACACTGGACAAATTGGGTAAGGAAAGCAATGAGGGGAAGTGCAATTCACCAGCAGACAACAAGAGTTCTCCCACCCACTCGGAGCCCATTCTGAATAATGGGAGCCAAGAGCTGTCCGTGTCCTCTTTAGATAATGCCGGTATCAGTCCTGTTAACAGTATTGAGATCAACCTTTCTCCTCGAAAGCAATGCAACAAGCAGAACAACAGTAGCAGTGAAATCTTAAATGGCAACTTGGGAGAGGTAAGCAATAGTCTCTGCAAGGCAACCGTTGAATACCAACGACCTGAATGTTCAGTCGAAAATATTGATACGGTAAAGGTAGAAAAATTGTTGAGTGAGAAAGAAGACTCCAAAGGATCGACGGTTACACCGGGTCTTCCGTCTAAATCAGTCGCTTGTTCTCCCAAGGCCAAGAGCGATTTGCATCCGCAGCCAGCGTCCGCACATGCAAGCAAAAGGACGAGCAGTGACTCGGGAAGGTCTACCCCGGAAATGGTTGAAAGGCGTAGTGAAGGAACTGATGGCATTGAGTGCCACGTAATACCGAGCAGCCTGTGTTGGACGGAGATAAAGCAGAAAGACCTTGGAGCAAATGCGCCCGATCACAAGAGGAAAGAAAAAGTTGGGGCCGAGAGAGATCTCCAGCCCGGGAGGAGTATCAGTCCCCACAAAGAGGAGACGCCCATTCCAGGTGCCTCGGTAAAGAGAAGGCAACGTAAAAAATTGGTTCCCGCTTCTACAGACAGACGCTTAAGGAGTCAACAATTGCAGCCGCAGACTGTGGCCAGCCCTGGTGATACTGTAGAGAAGCCCTTGGTTTGTGCTGATGGATTACTCGTACCCTGTCTCAACGTGAAATTCCCAAGGAATCAAGGTGAGAAGAAGTACAGAAGGGAAGTCTGTATCAGCAGAGTGGCGTCTGTTCAGTTTCCGGTGGACTGCTTCAACAAAACCCTGCTGCAAAGCATCATTGACCCCGAAAGCAAGGTTGACGAATCTCTAGCTTCCACTTCTGTGAAAGATGGTGGCAAGACGGGACAGCCAGCGGCCATGCCGGCCTCCAGCGATTTTCCAGCCAAGGAGTCCGAGAACTCAGAAGACGACGAATTGATTAACGACCGTTTTCTACCTGAAAATGCGCTCCTCCAACAAGGTCGAATTCTCGAGATCTGCGTTGATGTAAAATCGACTGAAGAGAGGCAAGTTTCCTTTTCTAATCAAAATGTTGAAGCCGATCGGGTTTCTGAATACTCCAGTGGCTCCATGGATGATGGGTCAACTGCTAGCCAACAGCAGGCCATTTCACGAAGGACTAATGCCCACAAAGAAAGCACAAAGCGGGCGAAAGGAATGCATGCAAAAGTGTCACCAGGGGACAAGAAGACTGCTTCTCACGACTTGGGATGCTTGAATACGTCCGTCAATGAGCCTGAATTGAGTGTGTTGGACGAGGACATTGAGGACACAGATAATATGCTGCCCACACAAGATATCCAGGAGGATGAAGGGTCTGAGTCGGTTGGCATGAATGATGCTGATACTACTGAAGTAGGTCGGCCAAAATTTTTAGACTGGTGCTCCGAGGATGAGAACCAAGAGCTAATCACCACCTTGAATGCCAAGTATGAGAGTCTTCACAAAGCATGGATTCAGATCGAGAAAGAAGGGCCGGTGATTCACAAGGCCAAATCCAAGTCTGATCGGCTTAAGGAAATTTGGAAAAGCAGGAAGAGGGCACGGAAGGTCCGAGGTTTGTACGACCATAAAATATCTCCAGTGCAGAAACTCTTTGTGGCCAACTTCAACATGGCCAACATTTGCAAGTGGTTCATGGAGACGACCGAGACCAAGTCTCTGGTGATCGTCAAGAACGTCAATGCCCGGAATCCGGTGGTGACCATGAAACCCAAGAGCTTTCTGCAGAAGAGCTCCATGGTCGGCATCTTCCCCAGTCCCCAAGCTGAGCGGCTAAAGAAGCACCTGAAGAAGTTTGCCATGGCCTCCCCTGCTCGAAATAACCCAAAGACCCGCTCGCTGTTAGACAACATGCGGAGGATCGCTTTGGCACGAGGGGAGCAGGTCGAGCAACAGCAGCAGGACTTGTTCCCCGATGTGGAAGATGACCTGTCCACTGGGGACCTCTTTCCGGCCAACATGCTGCCGGACCGCCAAAAGGAAGGAGATGGTCCCCCTTTGAGTCGGGCGGTGCCCCAACACTCCAAACACATGGGGCTGAAGAAGCCAGTCAGCGCCTGGATCCTGCGGAAGTACTCTAACATGATGGGCAAACGCCACAAGTTCCAGCACGGCAAGGAGCAAGCTGGGAGGAAGCACCCAGGCAAACACAAGAGCGTTTGCATGAATCCCATGGTGTCACCCAAGCTGACTTCGCAGACCCACTTAGACTCGCCCAAGGAACCTCTGCCCGTCGTCCCTGGCATACCAGAGGAGACCAAAGGCAAGAGGAAAAGACCCAGGGACTCTCCGATCAAGGAACCCCGCTTGGGGCGGGCCAAGCGCTCCAAGTCCGAGGCCGTCCCTCCATCCCTTCCGTCCAAGCCTGCACCCAAGCCCTTCCCAGCCAGCCAAAAACCCAAAGCCGACGGCACCTCCAGCAAGCCGCCGGCTCCAAGGAAATCTGGCAGCGGTGCAAAACCCAGCGGACTGCCCGTGAAGGCGGAGAAGAGGTCCCCCAGTGCTGGGTTGAAGAGCGTCGCAAGAGGCAAGGGCAAGTCGGACGCTCGAGATAGGGTCAAGGGCAAAAGGGCCAGGGTCAAGAGGAAGGTTGGTGTGGGTAGAGAGCAGCAGGCGAGGCAGGCCCAGAGCAAGGTGGGGTCCCCCGCCGCCAGGACCAAGCAGCGGGACAAGACTGGCGCCAAACTTAGAGCCAAGCCGGCCTCCCCTGCCAAGCGCAGGCCCAAGTGCGAAGTCTCACCAGAGGCCAAGCGCAAAAAGAAACGGAAACTCGGCGGGAAGACTGATCCGGTTCCCAACAAGCGCAGAAGGACTGATGCTAAGTGACAAGTTTGCCCGCAGGGCTCTGTAAATTATTGTGTCTTTAACAACAAACAAAAATACAGTTGGATGCAGAAAGCATTAATTGTCGAAGCTGCTTTTATAATCTCGAGGCGAGCCTTTGGAATCGCAGAGGAAAGAACTCGACTGTGATCCTAATTCTATTTTTCTAAGCACCTAAGCAGATGGCTTGTAAAGAAAATACAGGGAGCTCCCTGCTCCTACTCCCGACAACTGTGAATAGAGTTTTTATACTGTGCTATAAATGGTATTGTTTTCTTTTGCCTGTTTGGTTTGATTTTTATATAATATATATAAAAAAGAATTTCCAGGCTTAGAACTGATACATGAGCTGTAAACACGAATTGAAAAGAACAGTGCCTTATTTAAATGACGAGAGGAGAAAAAGTGGTCTTTTTTTTTGCGGGTGTGTATCTGAGATTAAAGGCTTGCATTGACAATGGAGACTTGCTCTGTACTTGTTGCAACTCCACCTGGAGTTTAAAGAAAGCTTAGCCTCGTATAGAATGGTGCAGCACACAGGAAGAGGCCATTCGGTCCACCATGTATGTGGTGGCTTTTCAAAGGAGTTCGCCATTTTGGACAATCCCTGTCCCCAACTACCCAACAAACCATCGCGCCAAAATTTCTCCTTTGAGCCCACCTTTGATCACTCTGGGCAGTGCATTCCAAATTGCGTCAGCTTGTTTTTAATGATAAAATAAGCTTTTCTCCAGCATTTCTGCTCCTTGCCTCTCATCTCTACAACTCTTTTGCCACTTTACTTTCTGCCCCTGCCAGTTTTTTTTCCACTTTGATTTTGAATGTCCCCATTTAGGTCTCCTTGCTCTAAGGAGAATCAGCCCAGTCTCTCATCATGGATAAAATTATAGCTAAAGTAGGAATGGTATCATGGGGTTAAATTATACGGCGGGTCTCCAGCTGAGAAAACTAGATAGTCATACAGCACAGAAACAGGCTCTTCAGCCCAACTCATCCTTGCTGACCATCTAAGCTCGTCCCACTTGCCTGTGCTTGGTCCAGAACAGATCATAAGTTATAGGAGCAGAATTAGGCCATTCAACCCATCATGTCTACTCTGCCGTTCATTCGTGGCTGATCTATCTTTCCCTCTCAACCCCATTCCCCTGCCTTTCACCCCACAACCCCTGACACTCTTACCAATCCACATAATTACTTATCCCTCAAAACATTTCCTATTCATGTGCCTGTCCAAGTGCCTGCTACTCTTCACAATTATGGCACCTGAGGCTTTTCCTGTGTACTCCCTGGTTCTACTCTCTCCATCCCTGCAGAGAGCACGAAATGACAATGTTTCACCTCTCCACTTGAACCGCCTTGAGAAGCAGGTTCTTATTAAACCAGTTTGGCTCCTCACTCTGAAGGGTTATGGGAAGTTTTGTTACCTGCAGCAAGGTAAAGTCCACTGGGGATTTCTCCATTCCACTCCCAGTTCCCGATGCTTGTAGGGTCAGTCCGAGTGCAATTTAATCACCCGTCAGCCATGTTCCGAAGCAAGGTCCTGACCCGAAACATCACCTATCCATTTTCTCCAGAGATGCTGCCTGACCCGCTGAGTTTCTCCAGCACTTTGTGCCTATCAACCCAATTCTTCTTTTTCCAGACCTTGTCCATCCCGCATCCTACTGATATAAGATGTCTATGATCTTTACTATCTACACCTCAATCCACTGTTTCAAAGGCTGGATAGTCTTGATTTTTGGCAGCTTTCCTCCAATTCTTGGGATCATTCAGCCCCATCTCTCCATCTTCCTCACTGGTGAGGAATTAGCTTGGGCCATTATGGGTTCCACCCATGACCAACATTGGGCCATTATGGGCTCCACTGTTGCTGGTCCTAATTTGTTCTAGCCTTTTCTTACCTCCTCTAGTTCCCTCCCCTCTACTTTCAGTCTGAAGAAGGGTTCCGACCGAAACATCGCCCATCACTTTTCTCCTGAGATGCTGCCTGACCTGCTGAGTTCCTCCAGCACTTTGTGTCGACCATACATTTAACCCATACCTTTATGAAGGGCCGCTGTATGAATGTCTCCTCGTTTGTAGGTGAGTGGTGACATCGGAGGGGAATTGATGGGAATATGGGGAGAATAAAAATAGGGTTAGTGTTAATGAGTGCTCTGTGGCCAGCAAAGATTTATGGTTTCCATGTTGTATAGTTCTGAGATTAGTTACATGGCACTTTTTATTGCTGGCTAAGGACTTAACATTGTGAAATGAATAGTGGGTCATAGAGTCATATAATTTGGAATAGGCCATTTGACCCGATTCATTCATACTGACCAAGCTAGTGTTTTCACATGCCTTGCTATCTCTGTGTTCACTTCAAACCCGCTCCCTCCCCATAACCATTCAGTACAGAAAAGGTAATTTGGCCGATCATGTCTGTGCTAGCTCTTTGGATTCAATTTGTGTGCACCTGAATTTTCTCTTGAAAGATCTTTGCATGGAACTAGAGAATCTGCAACATTATAAGACTGTGATGAGACTGATTCCTATTGCTCTTTCAAAGAACCAGCATAGGCGAGGAGGGTTGAATGGCCTCTCTTTTGTGCTCTAACTTTTTTGCACTTCCCTGATAGTTAGCCAGCTCTTTGGTTCTCATATCATGTATGTGCATGTGGGGCTGCTAATTCCTAACATCCCCTAGAGATGGTGGTAGTGAGCTACTAAAATCATTGCAGCCTGTGAATTGAAGGAGTTAAATAGGTAGTGAGTTACAGGAATCTAAATGTCTATTCCCAGCATTAAAAACACTCTGTGTTCCCATCATTGGATATCTGAGGTAACTCCATGTTATTCCAAAGATAGACACAAAAAGCTGGAGTAACTCAGCGGGACAGGCGGCATCTCTGGGGAGAAGGAATGAGTGACATTTCGGGTCGAGATCCTTCCTCTGACTAGTCAGGGAAAAGGGAAACGAGAGATAAAGACGATGATGTAGAGACAGAAAGAACTGAATCAAAGATATGCAAAAAGGTAATGACGATCAAGGAAACAGGCCATTGTTATTTGTAGGGTGAAAACGAGAAGCTGATGCGACTTGGGTGGGGGAGGGATGGAGAGAGAGGGAATGCCAGGGTTACTTAGAGACATCAATATTCATACCACTGCTGCCCAAGTGAAATATGAGATGCTGTTCCTCCAATTTGCATTCCTCCACTCTGACAATGGAGGTGACCTAGGACAGAAAGGTCAGTGGGGAATGGGAAGGAGAATTAATGTGTTTAGCAACCGGGATATAACCATGTTATTCAGGCAATTTGTGTTTTGCTCAAGATTCCAGTATTTGCTTCCTTGTGTCTCCATTTTCCTGCTGTTATTCTGATCATTTGAACATCATAGAGTTCGGTCACTTCACATTCAGTTGCCAAGGACCATACCTCTGGGAATCCCCCCTCAAATGTTTTAGTCAGTCATACAGTGTGAAAACAGGCCCTTCGGCCCAACTTGCCTACACTGACGAACATGTCCCATCAACACTAGTCCCACTTGCCCGCTGTGCTTAGCCCATATCCCTCTAAGCCTGTCTTATCCATGTACCTATCTAAAAGTTTCTTAAACATTGAGATAGTACCAGCTACCTCCTCTTGCCGCACATTCCATACACCCACTCTTGGTGACATAAAAAAACGGCCTCTTTGAACAATCCTGTAAGCATCTGCCTAAATATCCCTGGTGTGTTTTGCAATCAATTGTTATGTTTGATGATACCCTACGTTAATGCTTGGGATGTTTGTATCATGTAAGAAGAGTGGACATTGTGTTGTAATGGTTGGTAGAACATTGTGTCAAAGCATGGAGAGTCGACCAGAACTTGCATAAAATTACATTGAATTATCGCACTGATGGGTGCCATTCAGCTCATCCAGTTTATGCTGTGCTGACATTGTCTGAAGGGTCCCAATCAGCCTGAAGAAATGTAGGAAGGAACTGCAGATGCTGGTTTATACCGAAGATAGACACAAAATGCTTTTAAGAAAGGAGGGAGAGAGAAAATGGGAAATTATAGACCAGTTAGTCTGACATCCATGGTGGGGAAGATGCTGGAGTCAATTATAAAAGACGAAATTGCAGAGCATTTGGATAGCAGTAACAGGATCGTTCCGAGTCAGCATGGATTTACGAAGGGGAAATCATGCTTGACTAATCTTCTGGAATTTTTTGAGGATGTAACTAGGAAAATTGACAGGAGAGAGCCGGTGGATGTGGTGTACCTTGACTTTCAGAAAGCCTTCGACAAGGTCCCACATAGGAGATTAGTGGGCAAAATTAGAGCACATGGTATTGGGGGTAGGTACTGACGGATAGAAAATTGGTTGACAGACAGAAAGCAAAGAGTGGGGATAAATGGGTCCCTTTCAGAATGGCAGGCAGTGACTAGTGGGGTACCGCAAGGCTCGGTGCTGGGACCGCAGCTATTTACAATATACATTAATGACTTGGATGAAGGGATTAAAAGTACCATTAGCAAATTTGCAGATAATACAAAGCTGGGTGGTAGTGTGAGCTGTAAGGAAGATGCTATGAGGTTGCAGGATGATTTGGACAGGTTGTGTGAGTGGGCCTTCATGTTGGCCTTCATAACAAGAGGAGTTGAGTAGAGGAGCAAAGAGGTCCTTCTGCAGTTGTACAAGGCTCTAGTGAGACCGCACCTGGAGTACTGTGTGCAGTTTTGGTCTCCAAATTTGAGGAAGGATATTCTTGCTATTGAGGGCGTGCAGCGTAGGTTAATTCCCGGAATGGCGGGACTGTCATATGTTGTAAGACTGGAGCGGCTAGGCTTGTACACACTGGAATTTAGAAGGATGAGAGGGGATCTTATCGAAACATATAATATTAAGGGGTTGGACACGTTAGAGGCAGGAAACATGTTCCCAATGTTGGGGGAGTCCAGAACCAGGGGCCACAGTTTAAGAATAAGGGGTAGGCCATTTAGAACAGAGATTAGGAAAAACTTTTTCAGTCAGAGAGTTGTAAATCTGTGGAATTCTCTGCCTCAGAAGGAAGTGGAGGCCAATTCTCTGAATGCATTCAAGAGAGAGCTAGATAGAGCTCTTAAGGATAGCGGAGTCAGGGGGTATGGGGAGAAGGCAGGAACGGGATACTGATTGAGAATGATCAGCCATGATCACATTGAATGTTGGTGCTGGCTCGAAGGGCCGAATGGCCTACTCCTGCACCTATTGTCTATTGTAACTCAGCAGACAAGCAGCATCTCTGGATAGAAGGAATGGGTGATGTTTCAGTTCGAAACCTTTCTTCAGACCAGTCTGAAGAAGGGTGTCTACCCAAAACGTCAGCCATTCCTTCTATCCAGAGATGCTGCCTGTCCTGCTGAGTTACTCCAGCATTTTGTGTTTATCTTCAGCCTGAAGGGTCCCGACCCAAAACATCACCTCTCCATGCTCTCCAGAGATGCTGCCTGACCCTCTGAGTTACTCCAGCATTTTGTGTTTTATTCTATTAACCAGCATCTGCAGTTCCTTGTGAGTGATCCCTGTATGCATCCTCCCACCACTGCTTCCTGCGGTTCATAATCAGTTGGAAAAACTTGCCAGTGTTAATTACCCGAAATGTAAATTTAACGAGGGCTGGAAATCTAGACCAAAAGTGGGAATACTTGGTGTCACTGAAGAGAAAAAGGTGGGTTGGTACTCTGGATCGTGATTGTACATTTGGGCTGGGTCTACCCAGTGGCTGACTCACCTACGAGGCATTATCTGCATAAACGCAAGGTTTAAGGCACTAAAATAGGCTCTTTGGATCTGTCCATTAGCCAGTCCATGCCAGCATGTTTGTCCCACTTGAGTTGTTATCGTGTCCGATATCAGCATAACTCTCTACTGCTTTCTCATTTGGACAGGTGCATGGATAGGAAAGGTGTAGAGGGATGTGAGCCAAACATGGGCAGGTGGTACAGTGGCGCAGCGGTAGAGTTGCTGTCTTACAGCGCCAGAAACCCAGGTTCGATCCTAACTACGGGTGCTATCTGTATGGAGTTTGTACGTTGTTGTGACCAGCGTGGGTCACATTTCTTATCTAGATCATAATGGAATAGCTTGGACTGTGGGTGATGTGCAACAGTGTTGGGGTGATGTGGTGCTGAGGAAACTGCATCAATAAAAATAGAGCAGTAATGGATCACTATGTAAATGTTGCTTCTCGTCTGCAGAAGGGTCCTGACCCAAAACGTCGCCCAGCCATGTTTTACCAGATTTGCTGCCTAACCCGCTGAATTACGACTTTCTGTCCTTTTAATTAATAGCCAGCACCCAAAAAAGAAAAACAACTGAATAAACTCTCAAAATATAACAAACTTAAAAATCAAAAGCATCGAGCTCTTCTTCTATAGATGCCCTCTTGTTCATCTCCTGACTGAGTGAGGAGAGCGATAGAATGGTTCTTGGATATGGCATGTGTATGCCGGCTTTGAGATTTGTCCTCCCTCTACTTTCAGTCTGAGGAAGGGTTCCGACCTGAAACGTCACCCACCCTTTTTCTCCAGAGATGCTGCCTGTCCTGCTGAGTTGCTCCAACATTTTGTCTTTCTTTGGTATAATGCAGTGATATCAACTGCAGAATTCCAAGGATCAAAGGCGGCACAGCTGATGGGAGCTGCTGCCTCATTGCACCAGAGACCTGGGTTCGACCCTGACCTCGCGGGTGCTGTGTGTGCAGTTTGCTCCCTTTGATCGCGTGGGTTTCTCCGGGTGCTCTGGTTTCCTCCCACGTCACAAAAATGTGAGGATTTGTAGGTTGATTGACCCACTGTAAAATAAATTGTCCCTAATGTATAAGGAATGGATGAGTAAGTGGGACGGCATAGAAATAGTGTGAACAGGAAAGGACACAAAGTGCTGGAATAACTCAGCAGATCAGTCAGCATCTCAGGAGAACATGGATAGGTGACCGCTTCTTCAGTCCAGACCTGAAACATCAACAATCCATGTTCTCCAGAGTTGCTGCCTGACCTGCTGAGTTACTCCATCACTTTGTGTCCTTTTGCGTAAACCAGCATCTGCAGTTCCTTGTTTCCAGTGTGAACAGATGAATTGCCAGGCGCGGATTTGATGGGCCGAAGGGCCTGTTTTCATGCTGTATCTCCAAACTAAAAATCAACACTTTTTAGAAATAGTGTCACGATTCTTTGAGTCTAAGGAAGAGTTTCGACCTGAAACCTCACCTATTACTTTCCTCCAGAGATGCTCCCTGACTCGCTGAGTTACTCCAGTATTTTGTGTCTATCTTTGGTGTAAACCAGTATCTGCAGTTCTTTCCTACACACAGGGCAAATAGGGCCTCAGTTTAGCATCTCATTCCATAGAGAGTGTCAGCACTCCCTCTGCCCTAGACTGGACTTTATTCTGGAGCGAGGTTGAACTCATCTTCAGGATGAGCTTGCCCCAGCTGAGCCTGTCCCAGTGAATAGGGCTTTATCCATCTTATTCCTTGGAGCGCAGGAGGGATGATCTTATAGAGGTGTATAAAACCATGAGAGGAATAGATTGGGTAGATGCACAAAGTCTCTTGTCCAGCATAGGGGAATCAAGAACCAGAGGGCATAGGCTTCGGGTAAAGGGGGAAAGATTTAATAGGAATTTGAAGGGTAACTTTTTCACACAAAGGGTGGTGGGTGCATGGAACGAGCTGCCAGAGGAGGTCGTTGAGGCAGGGACTATTGCAATGTTTAAGAAACAATTAGATGGGTACATGGGCAGGACAGATTTGGAGTGATATGGGCCAGACTCGGGTGGGACTAGTGTAGATGGGACATGCTGGTCGGTGTGGCCAAGTTTGGCTGAAGGACCTGTTTCCACGCTGTGTGACTGTGACTTACCGTAATGCAACTGAACTTTTCAAGGCGTCACATTAATAGCACATGCTGTGGTTTTATTCATGGCCATGTACAATACTCACGAGAAGATTCTAAAATGAATTAAATCGAGTAAAGTTAACTTGAGTCAAAGTCCCAGTCCTTTACCCTCCATAACATGTCAAAAACCTTGGGTATTTTATTGCACGATTTTAAAATAAAAAAAATCAAAGTAAGCTGCTTGTGTTTCTGTAAATAGTGTTATTTATGCTAAACATTTTAGGTTTTATAATTAAAAAATAAATTGTAACAATGCAAGGGAGAGCATTGCACAAGAAGGAAGTTTGAATGGTAAATTCCTCAGGGGCATCAAAATGGTAGGAAGGCGAGACTTCAAAAAGAGGTTTTAATCAAGACAACCTGATAACCAAACGTTTGTAATTAACTCAAGTGAGTAACCAGGGTTGTTGACACAAATGCAACAGAGAAATGGTGCAGGAGGAACTTTTTGTACGTTCAGGATCAGTCCTGATCGTCAGACCTTGGAGAGATGCAACCTTGCAAGGCAGCCATGGTATGTGGGTCTCTACAATGTGATTGAAATCAGACCCTTGTGTTGCCTTCAAAGGTCAGAAGGCCAGTAAATGATGTGAGGATGTGTAGATATATTGATGTGTGTGTGTGTACATTTAAGAATTTAATTTTATTTTGGCAGTATATTTGGTATTAAGGAGTGCTCAGAATAGAGTCAAAGGTTTTTTTTTAACGATATAACTTGGGTTTTCTTGGTTATCCCTCAATCACCAAAGGCTGAGGTTTACTTGAATTTCACCAAATCTGATTTCCTGATACGGAGTTGCAAATATTTACATTGTGCTATTTCGAGTTGGTTGGCTTTAGTCTTGTCACTCCTGGTGTCACCAATCATCCTTTTTTCCATTGGGGGGGGGGGCTGGGACCAGAGCATGTTAGTTTATCAGGGACCGACCCCCCTCCCCCCCCCCAACCCTTTGCCCCCTCTGTACACAGCGGTGACGTTTGGTTTGGTTTGGTTGCCACGAGCAGGCGTTTTTAAAATGCTTGCTGTGTGTGGCAGGACCGACCGGCCTAATCACTCCACAAAGGTCCGTCCACGATCCGTCCACACTCTCCAGCTCCCCACCTTCTCCCATCACAGACAGTCAACCTCTAGCTGTGCAAAGTGATATCCCCACAAACACAAACCATGCATGTCCCACAGAGCACCATTAGCATTCAAAGAAGAAACGTTTATTTATAAAATATGTGAATTATATGATCTTGTGTAAAACTGTAATTCATACATTATTTTAAATTATGGCAAGTTATGGATGTTCATTTAATGTGTCCTTTGCCATCTGCATCATTCTCCTCTCTCTCAATTTCCCTCTCTATCTCTGTCTCCCTGCCTCGTTCTCTTTCCCTCATAGGTTCTAGGAGCAGAATTGGGCCATTCGGCCCATCAAGTCTACTCCGCCATTCAATCATGGCCGATTTGTCTTTCCCTCTCAACCCCATTCTTCTGCCTTCACACCATAACCCGATACCCTTATTTAACAAGAATCTGTCGATCTCCGCCTTAGAAAATATCCATTGACTTGGCCTCCCTTCCTCTCCCTATCACATCCTCTTTTCATTCCCCCTCTCCACCATTTTCTTCCTGGTATCTTCTTCCTTCTCACTCCTCCTCACCCATCCACTTCTCCTTTTCTATTTAGTTAGTGTGTCAACCAATGTTCTTCTGTTACAGCCTCTCCATCCAAGACTCCTTCATCGACATAATAGGGGTATAGGTGCGATCATTATGTGAACCAGGTTTTCTACTTTAATTTTCCACTCTTTCCCAGAATTTAATTAGTATTTTTTAAATTTAGGTTTTCTAATTCTTATTTGTGTTTCTCTTGTTGTTTCAACATCATCAGCGATTCATGCTGTGCTTACTCTGACTCTTCCCTGATGTGTGTATTTTATTAAACTTATTAAAATATTACTTGGATATTTCCCCTCTTTCGTGTCTTTCTTGCAAGCGCTGACACGCAGAGAGATGCTGGAGAAGAAAACAGTACGAAGGAAGCTGGCAAGTCCGATTTACATTTCTTTGGTATCTATTCCAACCTGAGGATGCATCAAAGAACTTTATATCCCACCAGGTGTTGGAGGTTGTTCATAAATGAACAAACAAGGCAGCCAATTTGCACACCCTCCCCTCCTCCATCACATAAACCATTAACTCCACCTACACTACTCGCTGCCTCGTCAAGGCCAGCAGCATACTCGAGGAGCAGTCTCAGGCAAGAGGTGCAGAAGTGTGAAAATGCACACCTCCAGATTCAGGGACATTTCTTTCCAGCCGTTATCAGGCAACTGAACCACCCTATCGCCAAATAGAGAGTGACCCTGGGCCACCATCTACCTCATTGGAGACTGAGCTATCTTTAATCGGACTTTATCTTGCACTAAATGTTATTCCCTTTATCCTGTATCTACACGCTGTGGACGGCTTGATTGTAATCATACATAGTCTTTCTGCTGACTGGATAGCACGCAACAAGAAAGCTTTTCACTGTATCTCGCTCGGTACACATGACAATAATAAACTGAACTAAATAAAACAAAGCTGCTACCAATAATATAACATTATGACAAGATATGAAAAAGAAAGAACTGCAGATGCTGTTTTAAACTGAAGATAGACACAAAAAGCTGGAGTAACTCAGCGGGACAGGCAGCATCTCTGGAAAGAAGGAATGGGTGACATTTTGGGTCGAGACCCTTCAGACAAGATAGTCTGTTTTAGTTAATGGGTGACTGTTCAATGGTTTAATTCATTGAGGGGATGTGGACAGATTGGGTGATCCTCTAGGCCAGATTGGGTGACAATGGTTGATTGCCTTACATGGAGTGGGAGCTAGTAGCATATAAATTATGAGCATAAAATCAGTCACTTATGGTAGTGTGATTATCAAGCTTGGTTGATCCAATACTGGGAGAAGTTCAATGGCTGAGCCAGAATCATAAGATCATAAGACATAGGAGCAGAATTAGGCTCTTTGGCCCACCAAGGCTGGCACAGTGGTAGAGTTGATGCACCAGAGACCTGGGTTTGATCCTGACTGTGGGTGCTGTCTGCATGGGGTTTGTACATTCCCTTTGTGATCACATGGGTTTTCCCTGGATGCTCCAGTTTCCTCCCACACTCCAAATACCTACAGGATCTGTAGGTTATGTTGGTAAAAAGAAATTGTAAATTGTCCCTAGTGTGTAGGATAGTGCTACTGTCTGGGGATCACTGGTCGGGGCAGACTCGGTGGGCCGAAGGCAACGAATTCCACTGACTCGCCATCCTCTGACTAAAGAAATTCCTTTAGTGGAGGAAGCATGGAAACATCTTTTCCACACCCACTCTATCCAGGCCTTTCACTGTTCGATAATCTTCCCATCTCCTCGGGAACCCACAGTTTTGATCTGAAATGGGTTTCTTTGGATAGATTTATTTGGTCTCACTGACCAGAAACTCAAGACAGTGAGTGTGGGCAATGGACTATTTATTGAACCATAGGAATCTGACGCATTCTTTTCTCCCTCCACAGATGTCACCTGATTTATTGAGTATTCCAAGCATTTTTATTTCAAATTTCTACGTTTTCTGTTTTTTTTTCTTCTGGGAAAACCATGATTTTTACACTTTCCATAGCACGACGGAAGATGATTCTTCAAGCTGACACCTTAACCCTGATTCTCTCTCCACAGTTGCTGGCTGACCTGCTGAGTACCGGTGCCTAACGGTACGGAATGGCTCAGCGGTAGAGTTGCTGCCTTAGAGCCAGAGACCCGGCTTTGATCCAGATTACGAATGCTGTCTGTCTGGAGTTTGTACGTTCTCCTTGTGACCACCGTGGCTCTTCTATGGGTGGTCCGGTTTCCTCCCACGCTCCTCTAAGACGCTGGCAAATTGGCTTGATAAATTTGTAAATTGTCCCTAGTGTGTGTAGGATAGTGTTAATGTGCAGGTATTGCTGGTCGGTGTGGGCCGAAGGGCCTGCCTCTCTAAACTAAACTAAACTATGCGTGCAACCTGGGACAGGGCAGTGAGATCACTCTGACATTGCTTAAATGTAACCACTGACCCGGCAGTGTTCAGTAATCATCTGCGATACTTGAGAGCATTTTTATTTATATTCATCACTGCTAAAATTTCAATAGCAGGAAGAAAGTTAGCTTGCTTGGACTGTTTTTACTTTATATTTTATTTTATCTTGTTACCATACAGCAAAACTTGATAGCCAAACATCTTACTGTCAATAAACCTTCTATCAGCTCTCTACATTGTCCCATCAAATATAGGGGGCTTGCTTTGTATCTAACCCTGTGGTGTGTCACACATTCCCAGGGCAGTGAAGCTCTACACTGAGAGGAGGGGTGAATCGCTGACTTCTTTGTTTAAGGGAAACAAATGATTCTTCAACACAAAGGCTGTTTTTATACAAAAGGGTTGTCCCTGGGTCTGGACGGGAAGAGGTTTGCTGAGCTTGTCAGCTGAGAATGACCCACCTGGACCCCCTAGTTCCACACCCATCACACCCTCCCTCCCCACCCCTCCCCCCCCAAGGGTGAAAGTGAGACCAGAGCCACAGATCACCGTCTAAATCTTGCCCCCCTGCACCACTCCCCTCACCCCCACCCTCCTCCCCATACAGGGCAAATCTCCCAATGCAGTGTGCCGGCACGTTCCCATTCTGTCTATGGTACCACGATGGGTTTTTATGTCATCACTAAATGTGTATTTCCACCTGGCCTCTGGGAGAAATCGCTGTTGCTTTTTATTGATGCTGCTTCAAAACCAAGTCTCGTACAAGTGCACCATTGTCCGTGGGTGTTGTTGCCACTGACTGTGTGTGTGTGTGTTGCGTGTGAGTGAATGATTGAATGGGTGTTTGTGTGTGTGAAGGTGAGTGCATGCATGTATGTGGGTGTGGGGTGAGTGGGTGTGCGTACGAGTAAATGTGAGGGAGTGTGAGTGAATGTGTGTACGTGTGAGAATGGGTGCGAGTGCGTGTGAGTGAGTGTTGGTGTGAGTGTGGGTGTGGTTGTCCCAGCTTGCCAGGGGCACCCCTGGCTGAGCCGGCCATGCGAGTGTGTGTGTGGGTGGGTGGGTGGGTGGGCGGGCGTGTGGTCTAGGGACACTGTGAGCAGCCGCACCTCACGCTCTTCTCCACTTGGTGGGTGAAAGAGGAGCCGTCGCTACACTCAAAGGCATACGTCCTCCGCTTGACCTTGAGCGCCACACAGCAGCCCCGCAGCCGGCATGACCCTTGGCATTCCACCCACGACACCTGCCGGCTGCTCTGGCAAATGTTGTAGCCCCTCTGGAGCTGGTAATAATCCCGGACGGGCACCCCTCGACACTCCGCCTCTGCAGGGGGGAGGGGTGGGGGTGGGGGTCGGGAAGGGGGAGGAGAGACAATAAAAAAAAGAACTGGTCAGCGCTGGGTGTTGGTTGTGGGAGGCTCGGGGGGCAGTGCCATAATGTATGGACATGGTGGGCCGCATGGACATGGTGGGCCGCATGGCCTGTTCCTGTGCTGTTCTACATTCTAAGTCAACCATCAATGTGTGTTGGTGGAGGCAGGTAGGATACCTTCTTTGCCCGAAATGTGGAAATGTCAAAGACTACAGGGGTGTGGGAGGAAACCGGAGCACGTGGTCACAGGGAGAACGTGTAAACTCCATACAGACAGCACCCGTAGTCAGGATCGAACCTACGTCTCTGGCAGCTACACTACTGCTGTACTACTGTGTTCAGAAGCCTTGGGGCAGGGAATCTCGACCCGACCCGAAACATCACCCATTCTCTCCTGAGATGCTGCCTGACATGCTGAGTTGCCCCAGCATTTTGTGAATAAATTACTTCTGAAGATATTCCTTGTATACCCATCTCACACCTTTTGGTCTAATCAACTTTAAACCTCCCCTCAACTTTCTATTTTAGTTTAATTTATAATTGTCACATGTATCGAGCTATAGTGAAAAGCTTTTTCGCTGCGTGCCATCCAGTTAGCTGAAAGACTATACATGATTACAACCAAGCCTTCCACAATGTACAGATAAAGGACATAACGTTTAGTGCAAGGTAAAGTCTGATTAAAGATAGTCTGAGGGTATCAATTGAGCTAGATGGTAGCTGAGGACAGCTCTCCGGTTGGTGATAGGATGGTTCAGTTGCTTGACAACAGCTGGGAAGAAACTGTCCCTGAATCTGGAGGTGTGCGTTTTCACACTTCTGTACCACTTGCCTGATGGGAGAGGGGAGACTGGTCCTTGATTATGCTGGTGGCCTTGACGAGGCAGCGTGAAGTGTAGATGGAGTCAATGGAAGGGAGGTTGGCTTGCGTTACTTTCTGAGCTACATCTCTGTTCCTATGTAAACATTCACATCTCTTCCACTTGGGAGTTGAGATGCTTCCTCCTAGTGACCATTCCCGCATATTCCCGCATATCTCCCCACGTACTGTCTGGGAGATTCCTGTTCTCCCGAAAGGGTGGTGACCAGAACTGGATACAGTCCTCCCGGTGTGGTGAAAGCAATGTGTTTGCTACTGTGACCTAAACATAGAAACTAGGTGCAGGAGTAGGCCATTCGGCCCTTCGAGCCTGCACCGCCATTCAATATGATCATGGCTGATCATCCAACTCAGTAACCTGTACCTGCCTTCTCTCCATAGCCCCTGATCCCTTTAGCCACAAGGGCCACATCTAACTCCCTCTTAAATATAGCCAATGAACTGGCCTCAACTACCTTCTGTGGCAGAGAATTCCACAGACTCACCACTCTGTGTGAAGAAATGTTTTCTCATCTCGGTCCTAAAAGACTTCCCCCTTATCCTTAAGCTGTGACCCCTGGTTCTGGACTTCCCCAACATCGGGAACAATCTTCCCGCATCTAGCCTCTCCAACCCCTTAAGAATTTTATATGTTTCAATAAGATCCCCCCTCAGTCTTCTAAATTCCAGTGAGTACAAGCCTAGTCTATCCAGTCTTTCTTCATATGAAAGTCCTGCCATTCCAGGGATCAATCTGGTGAACCTTCTCTGTACTCCCTCTAAGGCTAGAATGTCTTTCCTCAGATTAGGAGACTAAAACTGCACACAATACTCCAGGTGCGGTCTCACCAAGGCCCTGTACAACTGCAGCAGAACCTCCCTGCTCCTAAACTCAAATCCTCTTGCTATGAATGCCAACATACCATTTGCTTTCTTCACTGCCTGCTAAAGCCCTCTTCTTACATGAACTCCTGGCTGCCACACTCCCCTTCCCATACTGACCTTTCTGTCCTGGGCCTTTTCCACAGTCAGAGTGAGGCCCATGCAAACTGGAGGAACACCACCTCATATTTTGTTTGGGCTGCCTACAACCCGGCCGTATGAACAATTATTTATCTAATTTCAAGTAATTCCTGCATTTCAAATGTTGTTATAATACCTGCCTAAACCACCTCCTCTAGCAGCTCGTTCCATGTACCCACCACCCACTGAGTGGAAAAAGTTACCCCTCAGGTTTCTATTAAATATTTCCCCTCTCGCCTTAAACCCATGTCCTCTGGTTCTTGATTCCACTATTTGCGGTCCATTCACCCTACCTATTCTCCTCTTGATTTGATACACCTTAAGAAGATCAGCTCTCATCCTCCTGTGCTCCAAGGAATAAAGTGGTAGCTTGCCCAACCTCTCTGTATGTAGCTCAGGCCCTCAACATCAGTGTTGCCTCTCTGACATCGCAGCACATACCTTCGCTTCCCACAGTGTGGCGCTCCCTCACCACTGCCTTGCAAGAGCGGTGTAAGGGGCAGGGAGATGAACAGGGTGGGAACGAAGATACATGCGCCATGTGCAGGCAGATACTTTGGACTTTGCTTTAGAGGTACAGCATGGAAACAGGCCCTTCAGCCCACCGAGTCCACGCCGATCACCTCATACACCAGCACTATCCTACACACTAGGGACAAAACCTCTGGTAATGGAAAATGAAAAGATATAATAACAAAATGAAATTATTCTGCAGGGATTGTTTAATTTAGTTCATGGTCACGTGTACCGAGGTACAGTGAAAAGATTTTGTTGCGTGCTAACCAGTCAGCGGAAAGACCATACGTGATTACAATGGACGAGTAGTCAACAGTGTACAGATACACGATGAAGTGAATAACATTTAGTGCAAGATAAAGTCCAATAAGGTCCAATTAAGGATAGTCCGAGGGTCTCCAATGAAGTCCGAGGGTCTCCACTAAATCAAACAAAACTAAAATAGACTAGACTGAAGTAAACTAGACTAGGAGAGTCTGAAGAAGGGTCTCGACCCGAAACGTCGCCCATTCCTTCTCTCCTGAGATGCTGCCTGACCTGCTGTGAATAAATACCTTCGATTTGTACCAGCATCTGCAGTTATTTTCTTAGACTAGATTAACGTGGATTAGAGTGGACTAGACTAGATAGACAAAACTAATCCAGACTAAAGTAAAGGAGACTAGACTCTAAAGTAGAGAATGGTCGATGGTGCAAGTCCCTAGCCGCTATGAGGCTGGTCTGGGGTGGCTGCCAAGGTTCCTACCTTGGTCACACAGATCTCCGGTGTATCCTCTCTCGCACTCGCACGCTGCCTCGCCCAGCTCCGAGATGTGGCACTGTCCGCGCTGGCAGGCCAGCTTCTTGCAGGGGTTGAACAGCTCTTCCTGCTGGTTGCACAGTGCTCCCCTATGCCCGGCATCGCAATCACAGCGGTAGGTCACAGCGTCCAACGGCACACACCGGCCACGCACACACCTGGCACACGGGACACACAGTTACTGGCCCAGCCATCTGGAGAGAGCTTCACTCGGTATCTGCCCTGGGAGTGTGTGGTGGGGCAGTGTAGAGGGAGCTTCACTCTGTATCTGCCCTGGGAGTGTGTGGTGGGACAGTGTAGAGGGAGCTTCACTCTATCGAATGGGAGTGTGTGGTGGGACAGTGTGGATGGGGGCTTCACTCTGTATCTGCCCTGGGAGTGTGTGGTGGGGCAGTGTAGAGGGGGCTTCACTCTGTATCTGCCCTGGGAGTGTGTGGTGGGGCAGTGTAGAGGGAGCTTCACTCTGTATCTGCCCTGGGAGTGTGTGGTGGGGCAGTGTAGAGGGGGCTTCACTCTGTATCTGCCCTGGGAGTGTGTGGTGGGGCAGTGTAGAGGGGGCTTCACTCTGTATCTAATGGGACCTTGTGGTGGGACAGTGTAGAGGGAGCTTCACTCTGTAACTAATGGGAGTGTGTGGTGGGGCAGTGTAGAGGGAGCTTCACTCTGTATCTGCCCTGGGAGTGTGTGGTGGGGCAGTGTAGAGGGGGCTTCACTCTGTATCTGCCCTGGGAGTGTGTGGTGGGGCAGTGTAGAGGGAGCTTCACTCTATCGAATGGGAGTGCGTGGTGGGACAGTGTGGATGGGGGCTTCACTCTGTATCTAAACCGTGTTGTCCCTGCTCTGGGAGTGTGTGGTGGAACAGTGTAGAGGGAGCTTCACTCTGTATCTAATGGGACCTTGTGGTGGGACAGTGTCCGCCCTCTCTCCCTCCCTCCCTCCCTCCCTCCCTCACCCACCCACCCACGCTCTCCCTCCTTCCCCCTCATCCTTTCTCCCTCCATTTCACCCCTCTCTCCTTCCTCTCTCTCCCCCTCCCCCTCACCGCTTCCCCTATCTGCCCCCCACCCCCCTGCACTCACTTGTGCCCGCGGCAGGGCTCGGTGTTGGGCCGGTCACACTGCGGCCCCTTCCAGCCGGGCTGGCACAGACAGACGGGCGGCTGGCCGGGCCGGGGCTGGCAGATGCCGTGCTGACAGGCGATCCTGCGACAGGAGCGGCAGCCGAGCTCCACGCCGGCGCGGCGCCGGGTCTTGGTGAAGTCCTGCAGCTCGTTGTTGATGTACAGGTTCTGGATGCAGCCGTGGAAACCCGAGCCGTTGGCGGGGGGCCAGGGGCCCAGGGAGGTGGGTGTCACCCCCACCGGCATGCCTGGGTGACGGGGCACATGGTCAGTGGGGCCACAACACCCGTCCACCCTCCCCACCACGTCTCCCCTCCCCACCATGTCCCCACCCCGTCTCCCCACCCCCACCCCCCATCCCCCATCCCCACCCCGTCTCTATCCCTGCTCCGTCTCCCCACCCCATCTCCCCAACCCCACCGGCATGCCTGGGTGACGGGGCACAGGGTCAGTGGGGCCACAACACCCTTCTCCCCATCACATCTCCCGTCCCCACCCCGTCTCCCCATCCCTGCTCCGTCTCCCCACCCCCACTCCGTCTCCCCACTCCGTTTCCCCACCCCCACTCCGTCTCCCCACTCCGTCTCCCCACCCCCACTCCGTCTCTCCCCACTCCGTCTCTCCACCTCCAACTCACCCCCTGCCCATCCCCTTCCCCCCCCCTCCCCCCGGGGCCCAGCGATGGGGGGGTCACCCCCACTGGCATGTGTGGGGTGAGGGGGTCACAGCACCCATCTCACCACCCCGTCCCACCCACTCCGTCTCTACCTCCCTTTCCAGCCCGAGGGAGATCTGTGTGAGTGGTGGGCTGGGAGGGGAGGGTGAGGGAGGTCTGGGGAGAGAGGGTCTGGGAGGAGAGGAGAGGGAGAGGGGGTCAGGGGGATGCTGGGGTAGAGAGACGGGGAGAGGAGGAGGGAGAGGGGGAGAGGGACGGGTGCATAGGAGGTGGAGAGGAGCAGAGCGGGCACGGAAGATACAGAGGGTTTGGAGGAGAGGAGGGGGGATTAGGGAGGGAGGGAGGGGAGAGGGAGGAGGAGGAGAGGAGAACATAGGAGGAGGAGAGGAGCAGGGCGGGCACGGAAGATACAGAGGGGTTGGAGGAGAGGAGGGGGGATTAGGGAGGGAGGGAGGGGAGAGGGAGGAGGAGGAGAGGAGAACATAGGGGGAGGAGAGGAGCAGGGCGGGCACGGAAGATACAGAGGGGTTGGAGGAGAGGAGGGGGGATTAGGGAGGGAGGGAGGGGAGAGGGAGGAGGAGGAGAGGAGAACATAGGGGGAGGAGAGGAGCAGGGCGGGCACGGAAGATACAGAGGGGTTGGAGGAGAGGAGGGGGGATTAGGGAGGGAGGGGCAGGGGAGAGTAAGAGGGAGCTACGATTATGGGGATGGAGGGGCTGGATTAATCCAGCTCACAGCGCCTCCTCCGATCCTCACCTCCGACGTAGAGCGGCGTGAGTGCCGACTGTTTGACCGCGCCCTCCATGCTCTTGGGCGCTCCGCCATCGATGGACAGATTGACCATCTGGTCGAAGGTGAGGATCTCCACAGTGTGGAACTGCCCATCGTTGATGGTCTCCAGGCTACAGGGCACACAGAGGCAGGGTCAATGGAAAACGTACCAGCCTCAGAATAAACGGACGCACCTTCAGAACGGAGACGAGAAGGAATCTCTTTGGCCAGAGGCTGGTGAACGAGTGGAATCCCCGCCGTTGAAGGGACTGGCAGGAACCGCTGCCTCAAGCTTGCCCAGAGTGGGGGAAGTGAGAACCAGACATCAGTCTGAAGAGGTGTCTCGACCCGAAACGTCACCCATTCCTTCTCTCCAGAGATGCTGCCTGACCTGCTGAGATACTCCAGCATTTTGTGTCTACCTTCAAGAACCAGAGTACATGGGTTTAAGCTGAAGATGAAAAGATTTAATAGGAAGCCAAAGGGTAATTTTTCACACAAAGGATGGCGGGTGTATGGAACGAGTTGCCGGAGGAGGTAGTTGAGGCGGGTACTATATCGCAATGTTCAAGAAACAATTAGATTGGTACAGGGATAGGAATGGTTTAGAGGGATATGGACCAAACGCAAGCAAGTGGGACTAGTGTAACTGGGACATGTTGGCCGATGTGGGCAAGTTGGGCCGAAGGGCCTGTTTCCATGCTATGACTAAGGCGGCAGCTAGGCCTAGATAGAGTGGGTGTGGAGAGTGGGATGTGGATGTGGAAGGAAACGAGAGCAACTGCAGGCACCTCATGCTGCCACGCTGAGAACGTACAATCTCTGTACACACCAGGTCAGGATCGAACCCGTGTTCTCTGGCGCTGCGAGGCAGCGGCTCTACCCGCTGTGCCACCCTTAACATAGAAACATAGAAAATAGGTGCAGGAGTAGGCCATTCGGCCCTTCGAGCCTGCACCGCCATTCAATATGATCATGGCTGATCATCCAACTCAGTAACCCGTGCCTGCCTTCTCTCCATACCCCCTGATCCCTTTAGCCACAAGGGCCACATCTAACTCCCTCTTAAATATAGCCAATGAACTGGCCTCAACTACCTTCTGTGGCAGAGAATTCCACAGATTCACAGATTCTCTGTGTGAAAAAAAACTTTCGCATCTCGGTCCTAAAAGACTTCCCCCTTATCCTTAAACTGTGACCCCTTGTTCTGGACTTCCCCAACATCGGGAACAATCTTCCTGCATCTAGCCTGTCCAACCCCTTAAGAATTTTGTACGTTTCTATAAGATCCCCCCTCAATCTTCTAAATTCCAGCGAGTACAAGCCCAGTCTATCCAGTCTTTCTTCATATGAAAGTCCTGCCATCCCAGGAATCAAGCTGGTGAACCTTCTCTGTACTCCCTCTATGGCAAGAATGTCTTTCCTCAGATTAGGAGACCAAAACTGTACGCAATACTCCAGGTGCGGTCTCACCAATGCCCTGCACAACTGCAGCAGAACCTCCCTGCTCCTTGTTGGCGACAGACCCTTGGAGTCGGCATCATTACCTGTAGATGGTGGAGCTGGGGTCAGTCCCGGGGTCATAGCTGACTCGGACCCGGCCCTGGTACAGCTCGACGGCAATGTGATCGTTGTCTCCATTGTACAGCAAGATCCCGTTATCCTCAGCAGTGGAGACCTGGGGGGTAGAGAGTCATCACCATCTCACTCCGAGCAACAAGAAGGGTTTTCACTGTACCACAGGGTACAGTTGACAATCAACTCAACTCAGACTTTCTCTTGCACTAAACGTTATTCCCTTTATCCTGTCTCGACGACTTGTGGACGACTTGTTTGTAATCATGTACAGTCTTTCCGCTGACTGGATAACACGCAACGGAAAAGCTTTTCACTGTAGCTCGGTGCACGTGATAATAAACGAAACTAAACTAAACTAAACTAAAACTTAACTCAACTTATCATGCACTAAATGTTGTACCCTTTATCCGTTATCTGTACACTGTGGACGGGTTGATTGTAATCATGTACAGTCTTCTCGCTGACTGGATAGCACGCAACAAAAAGGTATTTTGCTGTACGTTGGTAGACACGATAGTAAAGTAAAGTGAGGTAAAATCATCTAAACTCTAGCAGTTACCTGCAAGGAGATGTTCGCTTGGGGCCAGTTCTTCAGCTCGGTGAACTGGAGGTAGGAATCCCGATCCACAAAGTTGACGCTGACCAACTTGTCGCACCGCGCTCCCCCGAACCCTGGGAGGCACTGGCACAGGGGGCTGGTATCCACACACTGCCCGCCGTTGAGACAGTCCTGGGGCTGGCACTGGGCGGGCGTGGGGGAGGACGGAGAGGGGAGCTCACAGAAACGGCCGCTGGAGGGGGGAGGACAGAGAGAGAGAGAGAGAGAGAGAGAGAGAGAGAGTCACAGCCAGAAATAACTTTGAACAACTTTGGGAACAGCTCCACCCACGGCCGCAAAGAATTGCAGAGAGTTGTGGACGCAGCCCAGACCATCACACAAACCAACCTCCCTTCCATTGACTCCAACTACACTTCGGCAAAGACACCAGCATAATCAAGGACCAGATTCAGGGACAGTTTTTGCCCAGTTGTTAACATGCAACTGTACCATCCTATCACCAACTAGAGAGTGGTCCTTACCTCCCATCTACCTCATTGGAGACAGTATAAGAAAATAACTGCAGATGCTGGTACAAATCGAAGATATTTATTCACAAAGTGCTGGAGTAACTCAGCAGGTCAGGCAGCATCTCGGGAGAGAAGGAATGGGTGACGTTTCGGGTCGAGACCCTTCTTCAGTCACCCATTCCTTCTCTCCCGAGATGCTGCCTGACCTGCTGAGTTACTCCAGCATTTTGTGAATAAATACCTCATTGGAGACCGTCAGTATCTTTAATCGGACATTACTGGACTTTATTTTGCACTAAATATTATTCATAAGTTATAGGAGCAGAATTAGGCCATTCGGCCCGTCAGGTCTACTCCGCCATTCAATCATGGCTAATCTATCTTTCCCTCTCAACCCCATTCCCCTGTCTTCTCTGGTAACCCCATAACCTCAAAATTCCCTTTATCTTGCATCTATTCACTGCGGATGGCTTGATTGTAATCATACGTAGTCTTTCCGCTGACTGGATAGCAACCAACAAAAGCTTTTCAATGTACCTCGGTACACGTGACAGTAAACTAAACTAAACTAAACTAAACTAAAGGACAAATGACACAGATGCAGCAAGCAAGTTTTCCATGGCACCTGTACCTTACCACACTCCAGCATCTGACAATAAACTCAACTTAAAAACCTGGTTAAACACACACCATGCGACTCGCTTGTTTGGAAACATCTCTGCCCAAGAGTAATAGAATCAAAGAGTCATACAGCACAGAAACAGGCCCTTCAGCCTAACTCATCCATACTGGCCAAGACGCCCGATCTAAGCTACTCCCACCTGCCTGTGTTTGACCCATATCCCTCAAAACATTTCCTATCCATGTACCTGTCCAAGTGTGTTTTAAATGTTGTTATAGTACCTGCCTCAACTACCTCCTAGAAACATAGAAAATAGGTGCAGGAGGAGGCCATTTGGCCCTTCGCGCCAGCACCGCCATTCATTGTGATCACGGCTGATCATCCACAATCAGTAACCTGTGCCTGCCTTCTCCCCATAATCCCCTGATTTCACTATCCCCTAAAGTTCTATCTAACTCTCTCTTAAATTCATCCAAAGAAATGGCCTCCACTGCCTTCTGTGGCAGAGAATTAAAAAAATTCACAACTCTCTGGGTGAAAACGTTTTTTCTCACCTCAGTTTTAAACGGCCTCCCCTTGATTTTTAGACTATGGCCCCTGGTTCTGGACTCCCTCAACATTGGGAACATTTTTCCTGCATCTAGCTTGTCCAGTCCTTTCATAATTTTATACATCTCTGTAAGATCGCTTCACATCCTTCTAAATCCCAATGAATACAAGGCCAGTCTTTCCAATCTTTTATCATATGGAAGTCTACCATCCCAGGGATTAACCTCATGAACCTACGCTGCACTGCCTCAATAGCAAAGATGTCCTTCCCCAAATTAGGAGACCAAAACTACACACAATACTCCAGATGTGATTTCATCGGGGTCCTGTACAACTGCAGAAGGACCTCTTTACTCCTATAGTCAAATCCTCTCGTTATGAAGGCCAACATGCCAATAACTTTCTTCACTGCCTGCTGTACCTGCAGGTTTACCTTCAGTGACTGGTGTACAAGGACACCCAGGTCTTTTTGCGCTTCAACTTTACCTAATCTGACACCATTGAGATAATAATCTGCCTCCTTGTTTTTGCCGCCAAAGTGGATAACCTCACATTTATCTACATTATACTGCATCTGCCACGCATCTGCCCACTCACTCAACCTGTCCAAGTCACCCTGCAACCTCCTAACATCCTCTTCGCCGTTCACACTGCCACCCAGCTTTGTGTCATCTGCAAACTTGCTAGTGTTACTTCTAATTCCATCATCCAAATCATTAATATATATTGTAAATAGTTGCGGCCCCAGCATCAAGCCTTGCGGCACTCCACTCACCACTGCCTGCCATTCTGAAAAGGACCCGTTTATTCCTACTCTTTACTTCCTGCCTGCCAACCAATTCTCTATCCATGTCAATACCCTACCCCCAATACCATGTGCTCTAATTTTGCCCACGAATGTTCTGTGTGGGACCTTATCAAAGGCTTTCTGAAACTCTTGATACACTATATCCACTGGCTCTCCTTCACCCATTTTACTTGTCACATCCTCAAAAAATTCCAGAAGATTAGTCAAGCAGGATTTCCCCTTCATAAATCCATGCTGACTTGGACCAATCCTTTTACAGCTATCCAAATGCACTGTTATTACTTCTTTAATAATTGACTCCAGCACCTTCCCCACCACTGATGTCAGACTAACTGGTCTATAATTCCCTGTTTTCTCTCTCGCTCCGTTCTTGAAAAGTGGGATAACATTAGCTACCCTCCAATCCACAGGAACTGACCCTGAATCTATGAAACATGGAAAATGATCAAACGTCACCCATTCCTTCTCTCCTGAGATGCTGCCTGACCTGCTGAGTTACTCCAGCATTTTGTGAATAAATACCTTCAATTTGTACCAGCATCTGCAGTTATTTTCTTACACATCAATGTGTCCACGATTTCTAGAGCCATCTAGAGCCATCTCCTTGAGTACCCTGGGATGCAGACCATTAGGCCCTGGGGATTTATCAGCCTTCAGTCCCATCAGTCTACCCAATGCTCTTTCTAGCCTAATGCAAATTTCTTTTAGTTCCTCTGTCTCCCTGGATCCTCCGTCCTCTAGTACACCTGGGAGATTGTTTGACCACTGTCAGTTCCTCTGACAGCTCGCCCCATGCAACCACCACCCTCTCAAAAATAAGTTGCCCCTCGGGTTCCTTTAGTTTTAGAGATACAGGGTGGAAATAGGCCGACCAGCGATCACACTAGCACTATCCCACACACCAGCAACATTTTGCAATTTTTACCAAAGCCAATTAATCTACAAACCTGTACGTCTTTGGAATGTGAGAGGAAACCGGAGCACCCGGAGAAAACCCACAAGGTTACAGGGAGAACGTACAAATGCCATGCAGAAAGCACCCACAATCAGGATCGAACCCTGGTCTCTGGCACTGTGAGGCTGCAGCTCTACTGCTGCTCCACCGTGCCGCACCCACAGTAGGGGAACGGCAGCAGGACTGGGGCAGGACTGCGCTCCGAGCCGCACCGCACCGCACCTCACCTGTATCCCTCAGAACACCGACAGGTGTAACTGTCCACTGTATCCACGCACACTCCGTTCCCCTGGCAATGGTGGTCCTGGCAGTTGTCAACGGCAAAGCTACAGTTCTCCCCCCTGTAGCCGGAGAGGCACTCGCACCTGAAGGGACAGCACAGGTTAGATACAGAGTGAAGCTTCCCTCTACACTCACAGGGCAGGGACAGTCTACCTGGCAGCGGGAGCGGTCCCCAGTGGAGGCCTGGCCAAGATGGCCATTCGCGGCACCAGGTAGTCGATGGCCGCACAGGGGTCGGCTGCCTGCCCCTTTTCCGGGCCTACGTCCATGCCCGCGTGTCCTTGGAGAGGGAACACGCGTGTCCACGGGGACGCTGGAGGCCTTCCGTGAACGCTGTTCGCCGCGGGAGGTCAAATATATTATTGACAAAGTTGGCAGAATTTTAATTTGATAATTGTTTTGTTTGTAAACTGCTGATACGGGCAGCTTTTGATTTGATCGCGTTACTAGTTTGTACGTTTGTTTTTGTTTTGGAATAAAGTCGGTGCGGATGGGGGTAAATCTCCCTGTCGGTCTGCTCCTGGGCGTGGCCAAGATGGCCATTCGATGGTCTGCTCCTGGGCGTGGCCAAGATGGCCATTCGATGGTCTGCTCCTGGGCGTGGCCAAGATGGCCATTCGATGGTCTGCTCCTGGGCGTGGCCAAGATGGCCATTCGATGGTCTGCTCCTGGGCGTGGCCAAGATAGCCATTCGATGGTCCAGGCAGCAGGCAGTCGAGGGATCTGCCCGAATCGACTGCCTGCCCCTCTTCCGGGCCTATGTCCGTGCTCGCGTGTCCCTGGAGAGGGAACACGTGGCGTCCACAGGGACTCTGGACGCCTTCCGTGAACGCTGGTCACTGCGGGAGGTCGAATGTATTGTAGATAAAGGTAACAATATTTTAATCTGATAGCTGTTTTGATTGTTGTTTGCAAACTGCCAATGGCAGTCTTGATTCTATTACTACTCTGTATTTGTGTATAATTGAATAAAAGCATTTTGTATTATATATTTTTTTAAAGGGCAGGGAAGGCAGGGGTTAGATACAGAGTGAAGCTCCCTCTACACTCTCCCATCACACACTCCCAGGGCAGGGGTTTTTCAGAGTGAAGCTCCCTCTACATTGTCCCATCACACATTCCCCGAGCAGAGTCGGCAGGGGTTAGATACAGAGTGGTCTCTCCATTGTTCGACCCACCTTGGACCCTCCTTGGTGCCCGTACACTTGGCACCGCTCTGGCATGGGTTTAATTCGGGGGCACACAGGTCCACCGGCTCCTCGCACAGAACTCCTGCACTTGAAACAGAGAACACGCTCAGTGACGGGATCACACACACACCCCGTCAACACCAGAGAACCAGTGTCTTTTATTTTAGCATCCTGGTAAACCTCCTCTGCACCCTCTCCAAAGCTTCCAACTCCTTCTAGTATTGAGGCAAGTTACCTGCAAACCCTTGCTCGCTGAGTAATACCAAGGAACTGCAGATGCTGGTTTATACCAGAAATAGGCACCAAAATGCTGGAGGAACTCAGCGGGCCAGGCAGCATCTCTGCAGAACATTGGTCGGCGACATTTCGGGGTCAAGACCCTTCCCCAGACTGAAGAATCCTGACCCAAATCGGCACCTTTAGGTTTTAGCTTTAGTTTTAGAAATGCAATGTGGAACAGGCCATTCGGCCCACTGAGTCTGTGCCAACCAGTGATCACCCAAGCACAAGTTCCATCCAACACACATCGGGACAATTTTACTGAAGCCAATTAACCTGCAAACCTGGACATCTTCTGAATGTGGGAGGAAACCGGAGCACCTGGAGAAAACCCACGCGGTCACGGGGAGAACGTACAAACTTCGTACAGACAGCACTGGTAATCAGGGTCGAAACCTGGGATTCTGGCGCAGCAACTCTACCGCTGTGCCACTGTGCCGCCCAACCCTAATCCTCACCTAATCCTCCACAGATGCTGGCTGACCCGCTGAGTTACTCCAGCACTTTATACCTATCCTTCCTCCCTTGGCACTGCTTTGAGAAGGAGGAACGGGGAAAGAAGTATTCAGGAACGAGTAAGAGACAGACTATCAGAATATCACTAACTGCCTCTGAATGTGGGACTGGGAATGGAGTCAGGCGTTCAGTTAACATGAATCCAGTGACTACCTCGAGGGCAAAATGCGCGGCATTCTGCTAATTCTTAATTAACACTGTGGTGCTGGTGTCGCTGATGCTTGGTGTATAATTACAGTCATTAGCAATTTGCAGTTCTCCCTGCCAAACCTATAATCAGTTTGAGTACAGAGCTCCAAGTGCCACAGGCAGAGCACTGTGCAACAGCCTGACTTTGCCAGTGATCTATCTCAGGCCCTCCAGCCTGACCTCGCAGAGCCATACAATCATGCAGCACGGAAACAGGCCCATCAGCCCAACTCATCCATGCTGACCAAGATGCCCCATCTAAGCTAGTCCCATTTCATAGAGTCATACAGCATGGAAACAGGCCCATCAGCCCAACTCGTCCATGCTGACCAAGATGCCCCATCTAAGCTAGTCCCATTTCATAGAGTCATACAGCATGGAAACAGGCCCATCAGCCCAACCCGTCCATGCTGACCAAGATGCCCCATCTAAGCTAGTCCCATTTCGTACAGTCAGAAACCGGAGCACCTGGAGAAAACCCACGCAGTCACAGGGAGAACGTGCAAACACCGTACAGACAGCACCCGTTGTCAGGATCGGACCCAGGTCTCTGGCGCTGTGATGCAACAACTCTACCGCTGCACCACTGTGCCACACTGGTACCTTTCCATGGTAAATCAGCATCTGCAGTTCCTTGATCCTACACTAAGACTTTTATCGAATTGTAAGCAAAAAAGGAATTTCACAGTGCCTAGGTACATACAGTATGACAATAAAGTACCATTGAACCATTGAGTGTGAAGAAGTGTCTCGACCCGAAACGGCACCTACACATGTTCTCCAGGGACTGTTCTCCAGGGATGCTGCCTGACCCGCTGATTTACTCCAGCACTCTCCTTTCCCTCTCTCTCTCCCTCCCTCTATCCCTCCATCTCTCCTTTCCTTCCACCCCGCACTCCCTCCTTTCCCTCCCTCCCTCCCTCCCTCCCTCCCTCCCTCCCTCCCTCCCTCCCTCCCTCCCTCCCTCCCTCCCTCCCTCCCTCCCTCCCTCCCTCCCTCCCTCCCTCCCTCCCTCCCTCCCTCCCTCCTTCCCTCCCTCCCTCCCTCCCTCCCTCCCTCCCTCCCTCCCTCCCTCCCTCCCTCCCTTCCTTCTTCCCTCCCTCCCTCCCAGAGCCCCACAGTGCAGTACACCTCACCTGTGTGTTCAGGTGGGCAGAGGCAGGTGTAGTTATTAACCCCGTCCAGGCAAGTAGCCCCGTTCTTGCAGACATTCCCCTCACAGTCATCAACGTCGATCGTGCAGGTGTTGCCCAGGAAACCCTCGGGGCAGGTACACCTGTCGGGGGAGCAGGAGGCAGAGGTGCAGTCATGTCCCACACAGCTGGAAACAGGCTCAGAGATTCACAGCGAGAAACCACCTTCTCGCTGGTCCCAGGGGGCATGGAGTCCCAGGCAGATTCAAACAGCTCACGCCAGTCAGTCTCGGCAGAACGGTATCGAGGGAACGCCACTGTGGGAGGGGCGGTGAGGGAGCTCCACACTGTGGGAAGGGCGTACTGAGGGAGCTCCACACTGTGGGAGGGGCGGTACTGAGGGAGCTCCACACTGTGGGAGGGGGGTACTGAGGGAGCTCCACACTGTGGGAGGTGGGGTACTGAGGGAGCTCCACACTGTGGGAGGGGCGGTGAGGGAGCTCCACACTGTGGGAGGGGCTGTACTGAGGGAGCTCCACACTGTGGGAGGGGCGGTGAGGGAGCTCCACACTGTGGGAGGGGCGGTACTGAGGGAGCTCCACACTGTGGGAGGGGGGTACTGAGGGAGCTCCACACTGTGGGAGGGGCGGTGAGGGAGCTCCACACTGTGGGAGGGGCGGGTGAGGGAGCTCCACACTGTGGGAGGGGCGGTAATGAGGGAGCTCCACACTGTGGGAGGGGCGGTACTGAGGGAGCTCCACACTGTGGGAGGGGGGTACTGAGGGAGCTCCACACTGTGGGAGGGGGGTACTGAGGGAGCTCCACACTGTGGGAGGGGCGGTACTGAGGGAGCTCCACACTGTGGGAGGGGCGGTGAGGGAGCTCCACACTGTGGGAGGGGCGGTGAGGGAGCTCCACACTGTGGGAGGGGGGTACTGAGGGAGCTCCACACTGTGGGAGGGGCGGTACTGAGGGAGCTCCACACTGTGGGAGGGGCGGTGAGGGAGCTCCACACTGTGGGAGGGGGCGGTGAGGGAGCTCCACACTGTGGGAGGGGGGTACTGAGGGAGCTCCACACTGTGGGAGGGGCGGTGAGGGAGCTCCACACTGTGGGAGGGGGGTACTGAGGGAGCTCCACACTGTGGGAGGGGGATACTGAGGGAGCTCCACAATGTGGTAGGGGGGGTACTGAGGGAGCTCCACACTGTGGGAGGGGGGTACTGAGGGAGCTCCACAATGTGGTAGGGGGGTACTGAGGGAGCTCCACACTGTGGGAGGGGCGGTGAGGGAGCTCCACACTGTGGGAGGGGCAGTACTGAGGGAGCTCCACACTGTGGGAGGGGCAGTACTGAGCAAAGATACTAGAGGAGCAAGATGAACCACTCCGTTGACATCGCCTATACTGAAGTGTAGTACGCAAAGGAGCGTAACGTCCGCCATTTTTGTGGCAAAACCCGCCATTCGCTATGGCCTCTCGCAGTGTAATCAGTGTTGTGGGGGAACAGTATGTGTGATGATACCATTAAAATTGCAGAATATATCTCATATATCGATTCACAGATTCTTGTTATTTTTCTTTTTAAATGTTTCTGCAAGTTTCTGCCTACTAAAATGGCGCCATGACATACTACGGTGTTTAGGGTCGAGTGGTCTATCTTGCTCTGCTCCTTTATCTTTGGTACTGAGGGAGCGCTGCATTGTGGGAGGGACAGTACTGAGTGTGTCTTCTATGTGTGTGTGTGTATGAGTGCGTGTGTGTATGAGTGCGTGTGTGTGTGTGTGTGTGTATGAGTGTGTGTGTGTGTGTATGAGTGTGTGTGTATGAGTGTGTTGTGTATGTGTGTGTGTGTGTGTATGAGTGTGTGTGTGTGAGTGTGTGTGTGTATGAGTGTGTGTGTGTGTGTATGAGTGTGTGTATGTGTATGAGTGTGTGTGTGTGTGTGTGTGTATGAGTGTGTGTGTGTATGAGTGTGTGTGTGTGTATGAGTGTGTGTGTGTGTGTGTGTATTTCCCCAAGAACCATCAGCTTAAAGTGAGAGGGGAAAGATTTAATAAGAACCTGAGGACAACCTTTTCACAGAGAGGGTGGAGGGTATACAGAGGTAGTAGAGGCATGTACAATAATAACATTTAAAAGGTATATGGACAAGTACATGGATCGGAAAGGTTTAGAGGGATATGGGCCAAACACGGGCACGTGGGACTGGTGCAGTTGGGGCATGTTTGGTCAGCAATGGGCAGGTTGGGCCGAAGGGCCTGTGTGACTCTGTCTATAATACAATACCCTCCACTCACCAGAATGTGCCAGAGTCGCCCTCCTTGACGTGGCACGTTCCTCCGTTCTCACAGGGGTTACTGATGCACCCATTGATCGGTGATTCACACCGTTTGCCCTGGCAGTGGATAAAGAAACAATGGACTTGTTGGAATTACCAGGGAATGAGGGAAACGTTAGAGAGATAAAGTGTGGAAATAGGCCCTTCGGCCCACTGAGTCCATGGTGACCAGCGATCACCCCCTACACAACACAATCCTACACATTAGAGACAATTTACAATTTTACCAAAGCCAATTCACCTACAAACCTGCACGGCATTGGAGTGTGGAAGGAAACCGGAGCACCAGGAAAAACCCACGCGGGTCACGGAGAGCACCACACAGACAGCACCCGTAGTCTGTGGCGCTGTGAGGCAGCAACTGTACCGCTGTGCCACGGTGACACGGTGACACCTGTGCTGGAAACTCTCAGCATGTCGGGCAGTCTGAAGGGGCAGCTCCTTGAGCCTTGGCTGCATTTCAGGCCCACGCTCCTGATCTTTGGTCACGCGGTTTGGAGGCGGGAGGGTCGGTCGATGTGGGGTGGGGGGAGGCTCCTGGGCCTGGCCAAGATGGCCAATCACGGGTCCAGGCAGCGGGCAGTCGCGGGTTCTGCGCGAGTCGGCTGCCTGCTCCGTCTTCCGGGCTCACGTCCGCGCTCGCGTGTCCCTGGTGAGGGAACACGCGGTGTCCACGGGATCTCTGGAGGCCTTCCGTGAGCACTGGTCGCCGCGGGGGGTTGGGTGCGTCGTGGATAAGGATGATAATGTTGTCATCTGATGACTGATGTTGGCAAACTGCACAAGCAGTTTTGATGTTTGCAGTACTTTGTAATTGTGATTAGCGCCATGTTAAGGAAAACAAAAACAGATCAGGGGGGGAGAGAGAGAGGAGAGGAGAGAGAGAGAGAGAGAGAGAGAGAGAGAGAGAGAGAGAGAGAGAGAGAGAGAGAGAGAGAGAGAGAGAGAGAGAGAGAGAAGAGAGAGAGAGAGAGAGAGAGAGAGAGAGAGAGAGAGAGAGAGAGAGAGAGAGAGAGAGAGAGAGAGAGAGAGAGAGAGAGAGAGAGAGAGGAACACTTAAAGTTTCACATTGATAAACTTGCTGCCTCACAGTGCCAGAGACCAAGGTTCGATCCTGAGTACGGATGCTGTCTGCGTGGAGTTTGCATGTTCTCCCTAAGACTCCAGTTCCCTCCCACATCGCAAAGACGTGCGGCTTTGTAGGTTAATTAGCTGATGTAAAATTTTCCCCAGTGCGTCGGGTGTTGGTGAGAAGTCGGATAACATTCTTGATTAGGGCAGGTATCAGAGGTTATGGGAGAAGTCAGGAGAATGGGGTTCGGTGGGAGAGATAGATCAGCCGTGATTGAATGGCAGAGTAGACTTGAGGGCCCGAATGGCCTAATTCTACTCCTATTCCTTATGGTAACATAGAAGTAGTATGAACGGGTGATTGATGGTCGGCGTAGACTCGATGGGCCGAAAGGCCTGTTTCCGTGCTGTATCTCTATAAAAACAGGTAACAGATTACAGACCCCCTGGGAGTGGGTTCCAGGGTGAGATCTAATCCATGTGTTTAGGAGATATATACAAAATCATCAGAGGAATAGATCGGGTAGATGCACAGAGTCTTTTACCCAGAGTAGGGGAATCGAGGACCAGAGGACATCGATTCAAGGTGAAGGGGAAAAGATTTAATAGGAATCCGAGGGGTAGCTTTTTCACACAGAGGGTGGTGGGTGTATGGAACAAGCTGCCAGAGGGGGTAGTTGAGGCTGGGACTATCCCATCGTTTAAGAAGCAGCTGGACAGGTACATGGATAGGACAGGTTTGGAGGGTTATGGACCAAGCGTAGGCAAGTGGGACTAGGGTAGCTGGGACATTGTTGGCCGGAGTGGGCGAGTTGGGCCAAAGGGCCTGTTTCCACACAGTATCACTCTATGACTCTATTTATATAAAGAATAACAGATCGCTGGGAATGGGTTACATGCTGGGATCTAATGGAGTAATTGGAGTGTGTTACAGGGTGGGGCGTAACGATGGGTATGAGGTGGGGATGGGTCGTCTTTACCTGGTAACCATGGGGACAGGTGCACCGGTAGTGATCCAGGGGATGGTCCAGGCAGGTTGCGTGATTCTGGCACGGGTTGGACAGGCAGGGACTGCACTTGGCCAGAATGCTCAGCTCGTCGGACCTGCATAGAACAGAGAGCGAACCATCACACAGGGCGGCACGGTGGCGCAGCGGTAGAGTTGCTGCCTCACAGCGCCAGAGACCCGGGTTCCATCCTGACCTCGGGTGCTGTCTGTACGGAGTTTGTACGTTCTCCCCGTGACCGCGTGACTTTTCTCCGGTTTCCTCCCACACTCCAAAGACGTGCAGGTTTGTAGGCTAATTGGCTTCTGTAAATTGTAAATTGTCCCTAGTGTGTGTGGAATAGTGCTAGTGTACGGGGTGACAAGGACTCGGCCGGCCGAAGGGCCTGTTTCCGTGCTGTATCTCTAATGTCTAAAGTCACACAGGGCGGCCTCGTGACACTCAACCATGGGGTCATATGACTTCGGAAAAGATACAAGGAACAACAACAACAAAAAATGTGCTGGAGTAACTCAGTGGGTCAGGCAGCATCTTTGGAGAACATGGACAGGTGACGTTTCGGGTCGAGACCATTATTCGTACTCGGGTGAATCTATATCAATGTTCTATAGATTCAGGATCAGTTCCTGTGGATTGGAGGATAGCAAATGTTATCCACTTTTTAAGAAAGGAGGGAGAGAGAAAACGGGTAATTATAGACCAGTTAGTCTGACATCCATGGTGGGGAAGATGCTGGAGTCAATTATAAAAGACGAAATTGCTGAGCATTTGGATAGCAGTAACAGGATCATTCCGAGTCAGCATGGATTTACGAAGGGAAATCATGCTTGACAAATCTACTGGAATTTTTTGAGGATGTAACTAGGAAAATTGACAGGGGAGAGTCAGTGGATGTGGTATACCTCGACTTTCAGAAAGCCTTCGACAAGGTCCCACATAGGAGATTAGTGGGCAAAATTAGGGCACATGGTATTGGGGGTAGGGTACTGACATGGATAGAAATTTGGTTGACAGACAGAAAGCAAAGAGTGGGGATAAATGGGTCCCTTTCGGAATGGCAGGCAGTGACCAGTGGGGTACCGCAAGGTTCGGTGCTGGGACCCCAGCTATTTACGATAGGGCTCGAAGGGCTGAATGGCCTACTCCTGCACCTATTGTCTATTGTCTATTGTCTATTGAAACCTTGGCTGAGGAGAGGATGTTTCCACTAGTGGGAGAGTCTGGAACCAGAGGGCGCAGCCTCAGAATAAAAGGATATGGGGGAATTTCTTTAGTCAGAGGGCGGTGAATCTGTGGAATTCATTGCCACAGACAGCGGTGGAGGCCAAGTCATTCGGTGTTTTTAAAGCAGTGATTGACAGGTACTTGATTACTAAAGGTGTCAAAGGTTACGAGGAGAAGGCAGGAGAATGGGATTGAGAGGGAAAGATAGATCAGC